>NW_026607109.1:297500-396624 GCF_029890125.1 Rhinichthys klamathensis goyatoka | reverse complement strand
TTTAATTTAAATAATCATACAGTATTATATATGTTTGGTATCATTTGAAATGCGACTGGTACAAATGTCTCATTCCCAAAGAAGTAAACCAAAAAGTAAAAAAGTTCTTAAGAGTTTAGAGATAACTTGCACACAGAGGAGGGGTGTGTCTTCCAGGCAAATGGCCTCCTGCCCAAAAGGTGTAACACTGAATGCAAATTCCCATTGTTAGCAAATGTTTCCATGTGAAAGAAGTTTCTGTCTATATAAAGAAATGCAACGAGGTGATTCTGTAACTCATACATCTTTTCTCTTTATCTCTGAGCATTTGATGTTATTGTATTGATTATCTTTGAATTGATTATGTAATTGGCATGATACATTTACCTGACTAATAATAAATTATTACATTTAGATTCATTCCGACTTACTCTGAAATGATTGATTCTAGTAGATTACGTCAAGTCCATAACACCATAAGTCTACGCTCAGGTTAGTAACGGACTAACGCTCAGTTTTGTGGAGTATTGGGGCAAAGACTCAAAGGGTTATACAGTTGGTACTCAACCAGAATAATACTTTTACCGCCGCCGCGGGTGTGTATTTGCTGCCTTTTACCGCAAAGAGGCGCTACAATCACAGACTTTGAAAAGTGTCAGTTTATGCTCTCTATTGCGTAATCTGCCACATTTCAAAACATTTCAACATAAAACATTGCAATAGCATATTAGGCTACATCAATGAGGCTTTGCAAGAGCATAAGACGTTATCTTCACAGTGTTCAGACGGTAGCTCTGTGGTTAACGCAACAACATGAGCTTCAGGCGATCCGAGATCGAATCTCATGCTGTTTACCGATGTTGGCCGACAGCGTTTATGTTTTACCGTTCTTTATGCTTAAATAACTGTTTGTTAGCGAGTTTATTAACTGTTTATTTATTTAAAGTCTAGCTTTTGGTTTAATTATCAATGGCACATTACAACATAAATTTGCTACATTCGTAGAGCCGCTGCACAGACGACAAAACTGATGAAGGAAGATTGTCCGCCGATGGCGTAAGAAAATGAAAATTATGAAGCTCGTCTTTAATTTGTTAAATTATTGTTTTGTGAATCATTCACGAAATTGAGATGACAGTGATACCCGGCCATAGCAACGGAAGATTTTTCTCAAAACAGATCCATACGATTGTGGTGAAGTGGCGCTTTAAGCATGACTCCGCCCCATGTATATTTACAGAGCCTTATTTAGAGTATATAAAGGGCAGCCCCAGAGTAGCGGGATATTGCGTCATCATTGTGTCACCTGGGCGTCATGGTTGCCGGTGCTCGACAGTAGGGCTGGGGTAAACGATTATTAATTAAACGATTAGTCTGTCGATTATTTTATCGATTAGTCGACTATAACGACTAATTGAACGATTCTTTTTTGTAACATGGAAATTGCAGGAGTGCACATTCAATGCACAACAATTTTGATCTGGTTCTTACAGAGTATCTACACTGTAAAATGTTTGGTAGGCTACTCAAATGAGCCCTATCACACTTGGATGTGGTGCTCATTTTAATGTTTTCAGTGCTCATAAAAAACATCCGGACTGATTTTTCGGTTTTGTTGACGGGGGTGGGGTTTACATGCGCTTCATAAGGCACACACGCACATTTGCACACACACGCGCAAGGTCTCTCGCTCGCGGCGCGCGCGCTACACGGTTTGGAGCTCGCAAGCTCTAGATTCCGGGAGATTTTAACTAATTTGCGGTCATCAGGGAGCCGCTATCACTATGCGGGAGACTTGGGATGTCAACTCCATTTGACAAAGAGCGCAAATAACGACACCTTTACGTTTGGGACTAAATTTGAAGTATTCCCATACCTTCGATGATTTAGTGTGAGCTGGGTTTTTTTAGGACTTTTTCTTTTGTTGGGACTTTTGCATGGCTTTGTTGTGAATTCTGTGAAGAGGTTGCTGTTTCGTCCTCGATTCTGCAATGTTTCGGTCTCCCACGTGTGTGTGGCGAGCTGTACCGCCGGGAACGGTGCAAAAAAATAAATACATAAATAAATAAAGAAGCGTCGACAAAAAAATATGACGTCGACGAATTTTTGACGTCGAAGCGTCGACGTCATCGACGCGCCGCTTCAGGCCTACTCGACAGCTCTGAGTGTGAGGTGGGTGTTTGTTTGCCATAGCTATGGTTTGGCGACTAGATTGTTTACTGACTTTTCTGCTCAGCTGGTGTCTGTTCGGAGGTACTGATCGTACCGCTCGAGAGGGTGTTTCCTCTGCATCATTGCTGTAGTTCCAGTTTAGGATCGATCGCACGTAGAACACGGCGTGCTGCGAGTGACTGCTGCCCTTCTGCTTGGTAGGTCCATTGTATTGTGTATCTTCGAGTGTGGGACTGCGTTTATTTTGCGTATGTATGACGCGTGATTTTCTCTGTGTAGTAAATGGTATGAGAGAATGGTCTGCCGGATATTTGAACGGAAGTCCCGCTGATCGGTATTGTAAACCCACTTATGTCTTTGTCCAGTTTAAAGTAACGTTAAAAGTGTGTTTTTAACTCTGTTCCTTGTGTATTTTAGGCCGTGAAAGTGGGCGTTTGATCGCAACACTGAGTAGCCTTGACGCTGCTGTTTTGCTTAGGGCTGTTTTTTTTGCTTTTTCTTATTGTAATATTGGGTTTCTATTTGGAGAGTAATTGATTATTCGTTTTTTGTGTGTTCTTTTGTCTTTATTAAGTGACAGTACATTCTTTTCATGTTTATTTTGTGTTAATTGTTTTTGGCTGGCAACCTTAACAATTAATGCTGTTTTTTTGTATCAATTGATTCTCTTTCTTTTCTTTCTAGGAGCAGGGGTGACCCAAAAGTGGGCAGGCTAGCCATCCTGTGCATGGTGAATGGAAACTCCTTTTAAGAGTGCGGTGTAGGTTTTCTTGCAGTGGATTTCACTGGAGTGTGTGCTTTGGAAGTTTTGGGCACGGTGTACTTATTGCGGGCTGATTCGAAGCCCACCGCTCAGCCTGCCCAGCTAATGGTGCGCCCCAGCTCCATGACGAGAGCCTGCATTTGTTCCCTTGTCGGACCTAGTTGCTCATATACAAATTAGCTCAAATATAAATCAGTGGCCTTGTCTTCCATATCAACTATTTTACTGACCCTAGTGGTATTTTAAACTATTTATGATAATTGAATAAAGATACTTTTTCTGTATTCACGTCTCAGTGTTTTGTGATTGTGGGAAGGAGAACGAACTTGTGTGCCCTTTTATGGGTTTTTCCCCAGCTGGTTAAATGCTGGGGTGGCGTAGTAGTTATTTATTAGAGCTCTGTATGGGAGAGCGCAGCCCATCCTATATCGCTAAAATTGAGCCTCGTGCTACACATTGAACAAATCAGAAAAATACTGATTTTGTTGACTTGGCTACTCAAAATAACAGACTAACTAAATAGTATTGCTTTCAATATAAAAACCAATGAAAATGTAAAAGAACACTAAAATGAATTAAGTTTGAAACCCCATCGCACATTTCAAGGTTTAAATAAAGGTTTATTTATTTAATACAGGGTTGCATCGAGTTTAGAGTTTATTTCTTTTGTGATGCAAAATAAGAAACACAGAATCTTATTCTTGTGACATTTTAAGTTTGTATTGCAAAAGAAATTGCAGCTAAATTAAACAATTAGAACAGTACAAAACGAAAATAGTCCAAAGTGACATAAATTATTCTTTGCCTCTCTCGCGCTGGATCTCTTTTTAGCAAGTTTATTTTGTCTCCCTCACTGTGCGCGCCGGGTCTCTCTCGAAATTAAACATTTCAGGGTAAAAACACATCATACAGCTCATAATACTGTATATGTCGCTGCGTGTCATCCATAGAAATCACAAAAAAAACCTGTAACAAATTATTTAGCCTTTGTTGCTTCAAAGACACAGCATGCCTTGTTGAATTCACCTTACAATAAAACGAGGTTGGTCGCGAATTAAAGAGCTCTGTATCTGCTGATCACTCCCATTCGTTTCTTGGCATGAATGCATTTCGTCCAGAGTTCATGTTTAGATAACGCCAGATTGTTGACAATCGGAACATTAACACTATTGTCCTGCACGCACGATAAAGCCACTGTCCCTCCAAACCCCCCACAGGCTCTCTGAGTCTGAGACTGACTAAAAACAAAGAGAAGTCGCAATTCACACTTAAATCGCTATTCTAGACATTAGCATTAGGCTATTAAAGTGTTGATAATGAAGGAATCAAATCATTTAAGCTACATGTAGTGATATTTCTGTCATAAAAGTTCATTACTAAATATTTCATTATTTTAATAATTGCAGAAATAAAACGCTACTTCGGTTTGGGCCAGCTTTTTCCAAGCAAAACTAAATACAATCTTCAAATACATGTTCATTTGTTGTCATGAACAAAATGTTCAACTCAATATTAAATTCTTTGGAAAATCTTTGGATCCTTACAACCAAAGCAAGCGATTTGTGATTTTTTTTTTTTTTTTATTCAAATAAATCTCGAACCACAGAGCTTCGTGGTGCTGCTGTTAAACTAAATAACATTTATAGAATAATTATGAACTTAAATGAAACAATATCGCAACATTTCGACAAATAAATTATTTGATCTGTTTTTACATTTTAATTCAGGGCGATTTAGCCTACATTTAATTAGAGCGAGATGTTCACCCTTGCCTTGTCCTTTCCTCATTGGGAAGCGCTCACATCATAGCTAAACATGTTTGGGTAGATCCTCTGTACCTCTCGGTTTCAGATGAATTACATAATCAGATAACATTTATTAAATATTTAAAGTCCCTGTAAAGGCAATTCTAAAAAAAATGTCTAAACCCATTATAAATGTTAGAAATGTATTGCTAAAACATATTACAAAGACTGTGAACTGTGAAGTACTGAATTGTGGAGTTAGACCGTTAAACAGTTTTTCACCATTGCTATTTTCCGGATTTTTTGGGCGGGGCTAAAACGGGGCTCGATGACGCACTGGAGCCCCTGAGCTCGTGGACACGCCCCTACTTGATGACGCACTGAGGCTGGGCACTCCCCTAACAATAGAGCACATTCGCTTTAGTTCGCCGCTCAATCGTGAGTTACTGTCAGTACTATTAGTTACTACAGCCTACAGTTTGCTAGCTAGCTATGCCTTCGACACGGAAATGCGTAGGCTACCTCCTGGATGCGATCATGTACAAAACAGATCGGTGTCTTTATTTAAATTTCCTGAAAACGATCACATCAAGAAGAGGTGGATTAATTTTGTTGAAGAGCCAACCTTGATGGAGAGCTGAGGATCACCGCCAACACCCGCCTCTGTAGCGATCATTTTACACGGGATAGTTTTATAAACTTTCGTCGGAGACAACTGGGATTCACTGATAATCCGCTGTTACTGGTGAATGGAGCCGAACCGACTCTCTCCCGCCTCGGCCTTCATCTCCCCGTCCCGAAAGCAGTATCACCTAATATCACCGTCGGCAGCTTTCCCGCGAGTGGGCGTGGTTTCAGCGCAGCCAACGGACACGCCCCCACAGCGGACACGCCCCCAGCGTTTGAGAGCAGAGAATACTGCTCATTTTTTCAACATTTTGATAGCTTATTTTATGTACTTGCCGGCTTTTTTTATCATTCAAATTTGGCAGGGTGGCTAATAACACATTTTTCTGTGGTGTGACAAACTCAGAACACATACTTAATTTTGACTTTACAGGGACTTTAATAAATGTTATCTGATTATGTAATCCATAATAATTTAAAGGCTTTAGACATAGCCGATTTCTTTTCGTGACTGAGCTGAGGCAAGTGGCTTTCGGTTCATTTCTATGACGCGCAGGTCCCGGAGACAGAGACAACAGATAAACTTTTGTCGTTAACCTAATATGAATAAAAGTTTAGTTTTGAATGATGTAGGCTACTCTACTCTTATCTGTATGACCAAAAAATTACAGAGTAGCCTGTTTATTTTAGCTGTTATGAGAAAAATAAATCCAAATGAACGCGCCGCCGTGTTTGTCGAACACTAATTCAACATGCCAGAATAAAACCCGGCTTTAGAACAATGCATAACGCCACTCGGTTCCAAAACACTTAATTATAAACTTCAATATTTCATTCAAAATAATCTCAAAACGCTTTGTGACATTTTGAAAAGCCGTGCAAAGTTTTGGAGAGTGGGAATGCTGTATCTTCAATGCTTCAAGCTACAAACGCTGACACACAGAAGGCTGTGACATGGCTGGACAACACCATTCAGAGCTTGTCCGTGTATCGTGGTGCTTTTGACCAGGCAGAGATGACAGCACACAGACGCTCGCAGAAAAATGGGGATCTCAGACAACTTTTGAAAATGTGAGAGTCAGTAGAATAAAACGCCATTATGACGAGTTGTGTGAAGATGAGCGCCTGTCCAACGCAGAACGTTATTTCAGAGTCAACATTTTTAACGCTAATCTGGACACAGTAATCATCCAGCTCTCTCAAAGATTCGCATAAGAAGGTATGCAAGCAACCTCTGGCATGTTTGAGGCCCTACACCCCATGACAGCGATGGGGACTCGAGTTTGAGACTCGGACTCGCACACACAGTGACTTCAGATTCGACTTGAGACTCGTCCTCGAAAGACTTCAGACTCGACTCGGACTCGAGCTGCGGGACTCGTGAACAATGTTTATTTTTAAGAAACGTCTGATGAGCTCACTGTTATCCCCCTCCCTCCGTTACCTATAACCTGCCTACGTAACCACGTACTATGTGGCCTATTGCTGGCAGCGCGCGCGCGACCACACATGAGAGGATAACAAACAAAAATGTCGACTGCACCGGCCGCTGCTGTGCCATTCATCGTTAGCTTTGGGTTCAAAAACTTCAAACAAGACGCGCTCAAAAGAAGCGCTTAATGCAAAATATGCAGCATCACGATAAAAGATTCTGGCTCAACCACATCTATCAGACATCTGAAAATGCACCCTGATAGGTGAGTAAACATGTTTAGCTCAGCATTGACCATCTACCGTTAGCTTGCTTATTGCTTTAGCTACCTAACGTTACGGGAGGTTAACTCCGACTGTCTTCCTTATGAAATATAAATGAGCGTTTGTTTAATTGCCAAACTTGTGGTGGTCGATTAACGTAACGTTAATCATTTACGTGCCGCTGGCTGCCTGTTGTCTACAAACAGGTTACAGGATTATTGTCGATCATGTAACGTTACAGTTTCATTTAGTTATAACGTTACACGGGTTTGAGAGTCTGGGATGTGCTGACTTACAGTAGTTTATAAGCTATGATTAGGTTATGACGTGAGTCAAATGTGACGGGGGGACAACTTATTGAATAAACGAGCAGACACTTATTAGCTTGCTCTACGTTTATTTAAAATGAACACTTATAACCACAAGACACTTGAGACTTGACTTGGACTCTAGCTCAAAGACTTGAGACTTGACTTGGACTCTAGCTCAAAGACTTGAGACTTGACTTGGACTCTAGCTCAGAGACTTGACTTGGACTCTAGCTCAAAGACTTGAGACTTGACTTGGACTCTAGCTCAAAGACTTGAGACTTGACTTGGACTCTAGCTCAAAGACTTGAGACTTGACTTGGACTCTAGCTCAGAGACTTGAGACTTGACTTGGACTCTAGCTCAAAGACTTGAGACTTGACTTGGACTCTAGCTCAGAGACTTGAGACTTGACTTGGACTCTAGCTCAAAGACTTGAGACTTGACTTGGACTCTAGCTCAGAGACTTGAGACTTGACTTGGACTCTAGCTCAAAGACTTGAGACTTGACTTGGACTCTAGCTCAAAGACTTGTGAGCATCTCTGCCCGATGACTCTTCAGCTCGCAAGTGATGATGAGCTGTATGTCAAGGACCACTACAACAGGAACATAGGATTTACATTTCCTGCACAACTACTGTCATTCAGGGCCTGTTTTAGAGCAGAAATTGCTCAGCAGTCCTCAATCTACGAACTTGCCAAGATGTTGATTGTGGATCATCACTCCATAACATCCAGCTATGGCGAGGTGTACACTGCCCTGCTATAATTTTTGACATTACCTGTGTTATTATTTTTGACAGTGGCAGCAGCCGAGCGCTCCTTCTCCAAATTAAAACCTGAGGAGCAGCATGAGCCAGGAGAGGTTGAGTGGGCTGGCTATACTATGCATTGAGCGCACCAGAGCCTGTGAAATGGACATTAAGGACATTGTCGAAGATTTTGCTCAGCGAAAGGCTCATCGAACGCAACTCAAATAGGACACATGCTTTTTCAAAGGATTTGGTGTATCTTATGGGTTGCCTATAATTATTTCGGGCCCGGGGTCAGATCACCGCCGAGCACTTGTTTTTATTGTGTGTATGTTAGGGGTGTAACGGTACATGTATTCGTATTGAACCGTTTCGGTTCGAGGCTTCCGGTTCGGTACGCATACAAACCGAACGATTCCTTGGACCATTTTTTCCTGCCGACAAAATTCGCGCTGGCGCGATCACCACAACGTTGCGCAACATCAAATGGCAAGCGGAATGAAAGCGGAACGAAACTGCGCTACTCATTATATTGTGCTTCACGGGTCGTTTATCAGTTCGGACCAGCAACATCTGTGCAGCGCGAGCCGATCTCGATCAAGCGACACTGTTACAACACAGCGCTAAGAGATCCAGTAAAGAAAACATTTGAATTCGCCACTGAAGTAATAACATCGCTGCGAGATCTACTGAGAAGGATTCACATTTCTCCGTTATTACCGTAGATCTTTATTAGATCAAACAGCGCTGACGTGGAAACCAGGAGAAACATTGTGCCGTGAATGAACTAGTAATACTTTACGTCCACAGACCAGCAACATTCACCATGGATTTATAATAGTAACACTAACTGTAACCTTGGCTGGAATAGTGAAATACTTTCAAGTACTTCACACATCTTTTCCAGCACTTCAAAACTCAAATAATATATAAATAAATATATATTTAAATGTTATTTTTAATGTGATGACCAAAACATTATTTGTTCATCCTTCAAAGATGACCCCCATTATTAAACCTGAAAGTTTCAAGATGTAGTAAAACACAGTTATTAAAAAATATTTTTTCTTTTAACAAATGGGAAATTTCTCTGGCATTTCTTTCTTTTTGCTGTATCGAAAACGTACCGAACCATGACTTTAAAACCGAGGTACGTACCGAACCGTGATTTTTGTGTACCGTTACACCCCTAGTGTATGTGCTTGTGGGTATTAAATTGTGTGTGTGGGGCCCTATTTTAATATATATATTTATTTATATATATAAAATTTCCCACGCACAAATTCTGTGTTGTGTATTTTCTGGTAATCAAATGAAGACATAAAACATTAAATATATTTTAATCATATGAAATTAAACTTTCTTTTGTCAAACATATGAGCAGTGTGTGTGTGTGTGTGTGCTATATAACTTTAGGGCCCGTCGTAATAGCCTGCACTTACGAACTTACGAAGTTATGCCACTGATGGGATGACAGTCTTTTTTACCCTTCATATTAAGGTAAATTCAGTTAAGGCTAGCTAGTAGGTAAACTCTTAATCCCAGACTAAAATGCCTGATTGAGAAGCAACTTGCACTGATGTATCTTAAAATATGTCAGTGCTATTGTTTTGTCTCAAGATTTTTTTTCTAAGGCACGTTTATAAAAGCTACTTGAATGTACTATTTTAACTAAGGCTTAGGCCTACTCCTGGCTTAATCTAATCCATGTCAGTGAAACCAGAGCACAAACACTTCATAATAAGTACTTGTTGTAAATATATCTATTTAACTAAAGGTTGTTAGGCAATGTCACCAATTGCTAGGTAGGATAGCTTGAGAAAATTACCATTTTCTAAAACTATTTTAACTCACTGAATTGAGGTTGTTTTTTACTATATTACCCCAATCACATCCACACAAACAAAAACAAAAAAATAACAAACTATGTTTTATTTTAGTACATGATTGTAATTTTTAATGAATTCACTTACCATTAGATTTTTTGAAGGCTGTCTAAAAATAACGGACGCGCTCTGTCGTCGAAGGAGCGGAAGAAGCTGCATTTGGGCAGATAAAAACATAAAATTAGATAATTTTCCACCAATTAGAAAAACAACAATAAATAATACTAGATATTTTGTTTTGGCTATTTAAAATAGTTCTATGTATGCACAATTACCGTCGATTTCCGTCAGAATTTCAGCGAGAACGCAGCAATCCTGTCAGCGCGCGCATACGTTAACGCTACACTTGAAGTGAAGGGAGCGGGAAGAAACACCTCGAAACTACATTTGGCAAAAAACAAAAACAAACAAAAATAATTTATTCATCAACAAGTTCGGATAATTCATCCTGTTATGTTATGATAATTAAAAATTGATCAATTAATGCAAACGTACCATTTTACTTCTTGTCAGGCTCTCGTAAAACTGGACATCACACGTCACGCCTCGTCACCGCGCGAGAAAACTGAGGGGAGGGGGAGAGTATGGCAATCGTGGGCCACACTTTTGCTTGTCATCAAAGCTGGTGTCATTCTGCACTCAGCGGGAATTTTCTGCACATGACGTGAGTCTTATCGCCACAGATATTACAGGATGAACAACAACTGGAATATCTCTCTATCCAATTCCTCTGTGATAAATCGACCCATGCGGACTGAATGCACACAAATAATTGAAAATGTCAAAACAGCTCAACCAATGTAACCCAGTTATCTAAAGAAAATGTATTGATGTTTGCAATAAATTGTGTGTGCATATATATATTTCGACTTCTATAGGTCGTAGCCTACTAGCCTGTTATAATTTCGACTTTTGTTTTTATGTTTAATGACAAAGTAAAAATTATGAATTAGTATGTCATACGTTTCAATTTCAACATTTTAATGTCATAAATTATAATTTCGACTATTAGGCCATCATTTTATGGCTACTTTTTAATATTTAATATTTATAAACTGCGTGAGTTTGTGCACACACACACACACACACATAGCCTATGGTATATATATATATATATTTACTATTTATAAACTGCGTGAGTTTGTGCACACACACATATATATAGGCTATGTGTGTGTGTGTGTGTGTGTGTGTGTGTGCACAAACTCACGCAGTTTATAAATATTACATTTTAAAAAGTAGCCAAAGAATTATGGCCTAATAGTCGAAATTATAATTTATGACATTAAAATGTTGAAATTGAAACGTATGACATACTAATTCATAATTTTTACTTTGTCATTAAACATAAAAACAAAAGTCGAAATTATAACAGGCTAGTACGGCCTATAGAAGTCGAAATTATGACATATAGTCACACACAAAAAAGAAAAAGAAATTACGAGACTCAATATGTCATAATGCCGACGTTTTATCATAACTATGATTTAAAAGCATGTTTTTTTTCACGAGGCGAAAGGAAAATAAGGGTTTCAAGCTATTTTTTTGCAGTCAATGGTTTCAAGTGCGAACGCGCACTGACGCCCCCCACAGAAGCTCGGCGCGCGCGCAGGGATTTTATTACAGCTCACTGAACGTCACTTGACATCTGGATGTACTTTTCCCCTTCGTATGTGAATAATATAATCAAGAAAGCGAGATGTCTTCTTCTTCCACAGAGATGACGGCCACTACGAAGATCACTCCTGAGGCGCTCCAGGAACTCCTGCAATACTACAACCTTTCCCGGCAGGAATTCATCGATGCATACGACATCCAGCCGCTGGTTTACATCCCTGAACTCCCAGCCGGAGCTAAAACCACATTTGTGGTCGTGTACGTGGTTATTTTCGTGCTTGCGCTGGTTGGAAACAGTTTGGTGGTTTATATTGTGGCGCGTAAACGCGCGATGCGAACGGCGACCAACATCTTCATCTGTTCGCTGGCGGTCAGTGATCTTCTCATCACCTTCTTCTGTGTCCCGTTCACACTCCTGCAAAACATCTCCTCAGAGTGGCTGGGAGGTCAGAGAAATCATTTACAATCCATTTAATCACTTTAATTACTCATCATCAAACATGGCACGGCATGGAGATGCTAGTTGACGATTCTAGAAATCGTCAAACACTGACAACAAGTGATGCTATTCTTCATCTGACTGAAACTAGTTAAACATTTCATGTTGTTGTTCAGTTTATGAGCTCATATTAGCCTAATTAAAACATGTAGTGAATTACTTGTTAAAAGCATGTCACATAACAGCATTGGAGCAGGTGGGCATATAAAGCAGCATAAAACCATTTCAACCTAAAATGTCGATGTTTGCGTTTGTTATTTGTGAACATCAGACGTTATTATAGGTGGTATTTTATAATAATTTAAACGTTTGAAATTGTAACATCTTAAACTAATACACTAACAAATGATCTTATGTTAATTAAGAGGTTACATGGAATATTAGTATGTTTATGAAATCATTTGTCACTGCAGGATCATTTAAAATAAAGTACTGAATAGACCAATTTCCAGCCGACGTCACAGTTGCGTCACAGCGCTAGCTGGTGGCAGAACAAAGGGAAAACTGGAGGCGGCAAATACAAACCAGCACAGATTCGGCTACAAAAAGGATCTTAAATTATTCTTATTATTATTAAATGTCATCTTGTTGTGTTGTTGGGTGCAAGAATCAATGAAACATTAATATGCTTTATCTGCAATTTTTTATTTCTAGAAAATTTTCACCTCATTAAAATTGCACCGTAATGTCACTCTTTACATTGTCGTCTTCATGGCGCTGGCTCGGCAGAACTGCGGATCGTACACACACGTCTTGCACTTCACCATTCAGCACATAGTTATAGGCATCTAAAGATTTATATGCCCTCCGTTTCTCTATCAGGTAGGTGTAGAAGTCAGGCCACTCAACCGGAGGTAGCGTTAACGTTAATCCTGTCAGATCCTCAATGAGTGTACGGGTCAGCCAATCTGGTTCCGTCCGTTAAAATTAACTTTTGCAAAAAACAATCGTGGTCCTGGACAGTGAGTGACCTTGCACATTAAGATAAAATCGGATTTTCTCCAGTCATTGTTAAAAACAAGCTAACAAAACTTGCAGACTTTACGTTAGTGAAGCGGCCAGAGGGATCGTTCTGCCACCACCTAAGCTCCACCCACATAAAAACGTCACCATGTTTACCAACTGAAAATTGGTCTATAAAAAGGGGATTCAAATGGTGAAACATGAAACGTTAAATGTATGTAGGCTACTATATATATTTATATAAAGTTCATATAACCTAAAAACTTGATGCTGAGAAATATCACACACACCCGCACGCTCTCTCTCTCTCTCTCTCTCTCTCTCTCTCTCTCTCTCTCTCTCTCTCTCTCTCTCTCTTTATGGTGTATAAAGCCATACACAAAAAACAGTATCTTTGTGGTTCTTTCTTTTAAGTGAAAACCTCCTAAGATTTACCCAATTTCTACATATTATATGTTCAACAATCCTGTAAATGGAAGATGTCGCTTACAAAAAAGCACCACAAAGTACCAGATGATAATACTGTGTGTTTGTGTGTGGCGCACGATGGTATCCTATAAAGTACCTTGGTGTACTTCATGGTATTGGATGTAAATACCATGATTTATGAATATGGCATTCATTAAAAACCCTTAAGGTATCAGCATCGGACAGCGTTTCTATCTGGCGTGCTGCAGTGTTTTATAAAGCCAGTTCTCCTGTGGGGTTTCATTAAAGAGACGCTTCAGGTCTGAACATAGAGTGTGAATATGAGAAACTGAGAGCGAAGACAAACATTACCTTCTCTTATTTATTTTATCATCACTGGCTGCATTAAAACTTCAAGATGTAAACACTGTTTAACTGATATACATACACGCATACTAACAACTTTATGTAAATAAGCAACGACATGATCCGGTGACAACCAATGGGAGCGCAGACAATGAAGTTCACTTGATCTGTGTACAGTTGCACAGGCTTTGTTCATGCTAAATTTCTGTAGTTAATAATATATTGCACATTTGTGATTTATTATTCATCTACTCCACTTTCTCATAAAACTGTCAATCATGCAGCGTTGAATAAGCCAAGAGCTCAAAAGGTCATCACACCTGACCGAAGCGAACAATTGCTTTCGAGTTCCTCTCCCCCGCATTAGTTTACGTGTGAATGGAGGGGAATGGAGGTGAATGGAGTTAAATGGAGGTGAATGGAGTTGAATGGAGGTGAATGGAGTTGAATGGAAGTGAATGGAGTTAAATGGAGTTGAATGGAAGTGAATGGAGTTGAATGGAGTTAAATGGAGGTGAATGGAGTTGAATGGAATGGAGTTGAATGAAGTTGAAATCCAATGGAGTTGAATGGAGGGGAATGGAGTTGAATGGAGTTGATTGGAGTTAAATGGAGGTGAATAGAGTTGAATGGAGTTAAATGGAGGTGAATGGAGTTGAATGGAGGGGAATGGAGTTGAATGGAGGTGAACTCCAATGGAGTTGAATGGAGTTAAATGGAGGTGAATGGAGTTGAACTCCAATGGAGTTGATTGGAGGTGAATGGAGTTAAAAGGAGGTGAATGGAGTTAAATGGAGGTGAATGGAGTTGAATGGAGGTGAATGGAGGGGAATGGAGTTGAATGGAGTTAAAAGGAGGTGAATGGAGGGGAATGGAGTTGAATGGAGGTGTATGGAGTTGAATGGAGGTGAATGGAGTTGAATGGAGTTGAATGGAGTTGAAAGGAGGTGAATGGAGGTGAATGGAGTTGAATGGAGCACAAAGGAAGCCGAGGAATAAGAGTCTTATCTAGACAAAACATTGGCCATATAGACATTTATATACTTTTTAACCACAAATGCTCGTCTTGCACCAGCTCTGCAATGCGTAATCAAGTTGAAAGGTCAATGTTTAGAAATATAAAGTTTTTTTTTTTTTTTTGAAAATGACCGATGGTTTGGTTAGATAAGACTCTTATTCCTCGGCTGGGATCGTGTCGAGACTTTGAAGCTGCACTGAAACTCACATTTGGACCTTCAACCCGTGAAATGGACATTAAGTGCTTTAACCCTCCATAAATTGTATAAAAAAATATCAGCCATCTGTAGCCACTTCAATAAATTGTGCTTCAGCCTTTCACAGTGTGTGTTTTTTGTTTTTGTGTGTGTTGTGTGTGTTGTGTGTGTTGTGTGTGTTGTATGTGCAGGTGTTCTAGTATGTAAGACCGTTCCTTTTGTGCAAACCACTGCCGTCGTAACCGGCATCCTCACCATGACCTGCATCGCCATCGAGAGATACCAGGGCATCGTCTATCCGCTCAAAATGAAGAGGCAGTACACACCCAAACGAGCCTACAAAATGTTAGGTAAGGTCAAACACACACACACACTCGACTGTTTACTTTCTTATTCAAATAAACGTGCTCAAAAAGCCCTAAAAATCTGATTTGACTCCACCTACGCTCTTAACACACATTCCTGGTGTTACAGTGCAACTTAAAAAAAAATAAAGTTATTTATACCCTTGTACTTAAACGTCACATTAGTAGGCAGCTCACGAGTTTGTGTCTCTAACAAGTCCTGTGGATCAGTGTGATGTAAATCCCATCAGTCACTGCAGTGTGTCGGGATTTCTAGAGACTGGAGAACATCATTATATCCACAAACCGCTGTGCTCTCTAATGTGAGGGTTTATATTTGGAGGTCTGTGGACTGTTCTAAAACTACTAAAAAAAAGTATTCCACAAAATGTCCAAAAAACGTCCCAAAATGTGCTAAATAGATTGCGACTGTTCTCACCCACTTCTCAATTCCAAAAGTATTTTCCCATATATTTTTTTCCATAGGTATTTAAAAAACAACAACAACAACAACAACACACGAACCAAACCAATCAGCTGCCAGGTGAACACAAACTCTTGAAACAGTTAACCCAGGGCCTGGGTCACTCTAAACCCTGGGTAAACTGATTCCTGGGTTATTTTGATTCACTTTTCTCACACGCAACACTTGATCCATTAATACTAACACTTTCTTTTCTCTCCTCTTCTAGTCTATATCTATTTATTTTTTAAATATATTTACTGCGTTAGACTAACCTGGGAAGGTCACAGCACTTGCATATTGTTGTCCTGTTGTTAGTTTGACTGCATCTATTGCTCTCCTCATTAAGTCGCTTTGGATACAAATGTACATGGTTTAAATGAGGAAGGTTTTTTTTTTCAGTTTATATTGTAGTAAATTTGGGCTCATTAAAATGCTGTAATGTCATGTGAATACCCTGTGAGGCATTATTATTGTCAATGTATCCATGTAATTTATTGTTTTTCTGTGTTATTGTGTCTTGTTTTTGAGCATGTGTGGCTCAGGTTGTTATTTACAATCAGTGATTGAAAGGACCCTCTTGAAAATGAGATGGTACATCTCAAGGGGCTATCCAGAATAAAAGAATAAAAGCGTCTACTAAATGATTAAATGTAGCCTTTACCAGACGTTAACAGTTAATCCTGGGTGTTCATAAGATGATGTTTCACACGGTTCATTCCTAAACCCTGGATAATGTCCTAATTTGCAGCGTCACTGATTGGACAAACGCCGCACACAATATGTTTTTGCAAAGGCTCTAAAACTGCACATCCTCATCAGTCTCTCCAATTTTTTCTGTCACTGTTTGACATTTTCTCCCTCAAACGCTGGAACTACTGACTGTTTATACACCGTTTCCGTGACTGTCCAAAGCACGTGATTATGAGGCACACGATTCTCAGTCTGTCGTTACTAGCATCTAGCATCATTTTACATTGTATAAGTTTGCCGTTTAACGGTGCAAAAGCGGAACGACGACAACCCGGGTTTAAGCGCTGTGTGAAAAGCCTTAAACATGACTACATTTGAAGCAAAAAAAAAAAAGTATTTAAAAATCGGACAAAAAGTACAAGACTAAACTTAAAGGGATAGTTTACTTTGAAATACATTTTTGGTATGTTTTAGCTTACCTCAAGGGCATCCAAGATGTAGGTGTCTTTGTTTCCGCAGTAGTTTCAATTTTGATATTTTTAGGTCAAACCGTTCTTGTCTGTCAGTCATATAATGCAGGTCTATGGTCTCCACCTCAAAGAGCATGACCAGAGAAGTCCAAATTAAACATGATTTAATGACTCGTAAATGTAAGCACACATTGATGGCCTAAGACACGAAACGAGCGGTTTGTGTGAGAAAACGAACAGTATTTATATCGTTTTTACCTCTTGTAAACACAGCCACGTCCAAGTGATCTGAGGGCGCGGGCGCGTCGGTCTGCGCAAGCGCTGGAAGTGATTTCTCTGAAAAAATTCTGTTGGTATATCGAAATCGTCTTCCATTGCGATTTCCTTTATATGTTTAGATCTTCACAGTGAAAGGTAACATTTCCGAAATCTCTGTTTAAACAATGAGTGACGTACACGCGCGAGAGATCACTTCCGGCGCTTGTGCAGACCGAAGCGCCGGCGCCCTCAGATCACTTGGACGTGGCTGTGGTTACAAGAGGTAAAAACGATATAAATACTGTTCGTTTTCTCACACAAACCGCTCGTTTCGTGTCTTAGGCCATCAATGTGTACTTACATTTACGAGTCATTAAATCATGTTTAATTTGGACTTCTCTGGTCATGCTCTTTGAGGTGGTGACCATAGACCTGCATTATATGACTGACAGACAAGAACGGTTTGACCTAAACAATATCAAAATTGAAACTACTGCGGAAACAAAGACACCTACATCTTGGATGCCCTTGAGGTAAGCTAAAACATACCAAAAATTAATTTCAAAGTGAACTATCCCTTTAACAGCTCTAATGAAAGAAAGAACTACAAATTTCACGAAGCATTGCGAATCTAATTAAGAGATTTTCTTCGCAGAATCATGGGTAATGTAGTTTTCCACCAGGAATTCTACCGTTAAAGTAGCCTGGGAAAACCCAGACAACTTCCGGCAAATTTAGATTTGCTCTGAAAGTTAGTCTGGCAAAGAGCTCATTCAAGCCCATTTCCAATCCGCCGAAATCACGGCACCAATCAGAAGCGTTGGAGCGGGCTTTACACGATGACGACAGCGCTGGGATTTTAAAGCAGATTTTGTAGCCTACATTACAAAGATGGATGCCGCCGTCGAACATCACTCGTTCCAATCAGCGATCGCGTCTGTTTTAAGCGATTTGAACGTTTCCTTTTTGTTAAAAACCGAGCAAAGAACAACACTCGGAGATGTTTCTCCGCCGCTCTGCATACGTCATCTCCTTCATCGCTCTGATTGGGTTTAGGTCTATCCGCGACGTCCGTTGGTGACGCCCCTCTGGAAATGATTTGTCTATGACGCTTTGCCAGACCATAACTCAGTTACAACTGAGAATGCTCTGGTTTTAACCAGGCTACCATTGAAAGATGATTACTTAATAAATTACAATAATAACTAAATACCATCAACTCACAGTAGGCCTGTTATCATTAAAAAGCAATTCCCCAATGGAGAATAACTGCATAAAACAAAACGTCGTTAAATAAATGCAATCTCTCCCTGTTGGGAAATACAGACACAATGAAAACTAGCTTTTCATTTGCATGTGCAAATATGAGCGGTTCCCTCGAGGGCTTTTCTCTGCTAGATTGGGGTTTATGCAGCTGTTCTTCATTAGCATGACGGGCTCATGGGGGAGAGTCCATTAATATCCAGGTTTATATGCATATGCAGGGCTGGTGTGGATCGCTGCTGTCATGGTGGGATCGCCGATGCTGTTTGTGCAGCACTTAGAGGTGAGTGACTGATAAAAGACACACATTAAATCGTTTAATAGAAATCACTGCAAGTTAATCACTGTTAACTGAGAACATTTAACAAGCACAAGGTTAATTGCTTTGACACACGTGAAAATGTCCGACAACAGATCAAACACGCAGATGAATCGGCCAACAGAGGTTCGCTCGAGACGAGTGCGGTTCATTTATCGCAGAAGGTCAAGCGTTATTCATTGATTTATTTGCATTCACAGTCAACATGTTCCCACTCATATTACTTCTGTAATGTGATGCGTTTACAAATGAAACGGAAAAGCAGCAATGCAAATATCTTGCTTTACCTTCAAAATGGCTTTTATTCGGCAAAATAAGCTTGATTTTATCCACTGGATTTTGATTGTAACACTTTAAATCGAAGCCTTTATGTATAATGCATTAAATAAGCATTCATAAAGTACATTGTTTTCATAAATAATTCAAAATGCATTATAATATTTGCAGAGTATATCTGAAATTGGTTGTTTGTTTTAATGCATTTTACTTTCTAAAGGTGTAACAATGAGTAGATGAGTATTATAATGTATTATAACTGTGGTTACCATTATTCATGAGATCATACAGTGCATTATAAAGCATAATTAATGACAAAAGTCATACTCACCCTTGTGTCCTTCAAAGCTGTAGGCTGATGATGTGCAAATGTTTTTGAAGAACCTTAATGCCACTTTTTTTATTTAACGATGTCATGAATACATGAAAGTTTCATATAGCATCGTAACAGAAGTCTAAGAGTAGCAGTAAAACAATTGCATTATAAAGAAGCTGAAAATGAGCAAATTCCAGATTTTAAGTTTCTGAAGTTAAACCTTTGTGGTTTGAAACTGAATTTACGGTGCTGTAATCGATTCCAGACGTTTTGCTAATTCCAACAGACTGAATTACAGTTTACATGCCTTCAAACACACACACACACACTCCAAAAATATCTAAACGTTTACAAAGATTGACATTCAGAGAGCATTTCTGATTGGCTAAGATGACACATTTCAGACAGTAGGGAGATTTCATGCATGCTACTCTAAAATAAATAGCTTACAGCTCTTTTAAAAGTCATGCATGCTTTGTATGAATACCAATTAGGTTTCCTCTCTTATCTGTGTTCCTCAGGTGAAGTATGACTTCTTGTACGACCACCATCACGTGTGCTGTCATGAGCGCTGGCATTCGCTGGTGCACCGTCAGGTTTACACCACCTTCATGATGGTGGCGCTGTTCCTGCTGCCGCTCGCCGCCATGCTCTTCCTCTACAGTCGCATCGGCATCGAGCTCTGGATCCGCAAGCGTGTGGGGGACTCTTCCGTCCTCAGCACCATGAACCACAGAGAGATCAACAAAATCTCCAGGTACACTGAGAAAAAATCAACATGAATGAATGAGGCATTTATATAGCGCTTTCATATGTACTAACATGTTCCCAACCTAGTTTACTTCCATAATATGATGCATTTACAAATGAAACAGAAAAATGACAACAAACAACTCATTTTAACCAATAGCATTACATGTTTCCTTGGGGTCATATAATGCCATTTTTGTACAAGTTAATATGATTCTTTAGGGTCTAAATGAAAACTTTGTAATATACTTGTATTAAAAATTCTCATTAGTATTTTAAGAAAACACTAATTTTACCTGGTCAAAATCAGCTCTGTTTTCAGCACGCCGTTTCAGTGCATATGCCTTTAAATAATAAACCCCGCCCCTCTATTCTGCGGGCGTTTAGACACAGCGCACGTAAAGTGTCACACTGTGAAATGGCTCGATTTGAGACAGGGGAATACATATAAGGAGATTAAAACAAAACCACTGGATGGATTTTTATCATTAAAGCTGCTGTAGGTAACTTTTGAAAAAATGTATTTGCTAAAACTGTCATTATGTCCTGACAGTAGAATATGAGACAGATAATCTGTGTAAAAATCAAGCTCCTCTGGCTCCTCCCAGTGGTCCTATTGCCATTTGCAGAAATACACGCTCCCGGTCAGAAACAACCAATCAGAGCCAGGAGGAATGTCTTAGCAGTGTCAGTCACGCTCGTGTACGCGCTGATCACACCCCTCTCTTGCACAGCGCGAGCCGTCGTTCAAACTCAAGATTGCCGGCGTGCTGCAGCTGTGCTTATGACGGAGAAACAACCTAAACTGCTTATTCTCGAGTGACACCTGCTCATAAAACAAAGAGGTAAAAGGAAAAAGACTGATGACGATAAACAAGCGAAAAAGAAAGAATTACACAGAGCCCATTGACTCGGTGCCAAAACTCTAGCCCATAACATGTAGATGAAATGTCACGCACTCTGCTAAGCAACAATTGAAACCTGCTAATTCACTGGCTTGTCATGTTGCTGAAATAATGTACTAGCACACCTTATCTAGCATTATATATCGCTAGAATAATTACTAACATACTGTAACGTTAGTTACCGTTATATAACGTTATCTTACTAGCTATTTATAACTTATAGAAAGAGTGCAACGTTCTAAAGTTACATGTAGGCTATTGCAAAATACATAATGATTTGAGGACCAAGTTTGTAGTCAAAGTATGGGCAGGCCATAGTCAATGTAAAGCATATTGTTGACGTTTAGTCCCTATTAGTGAATGTGCCATATAACTTTTTATCCGCTGTTATCGGTGGCCCTGTTTACTAGCCTGCGCGTTCACGACGGCTCCGCTGTGGAGGACGAGCTGTGGAGGGAGGGCTGTAGCGCAGCAGAGAGCAAGGGGGCGGGACCTGGAAGTTGTGCTTGTTCAAATTTTCAGGCTAAGTCAACGTTTTCTCAAAACTCCCTACTGCAGCTTTAAATGATGGTTGTGTACAGGCACTGCCAACACACCTTTCAGTACAATCAACTTGTAAAAGTGCATGACCCCTTTAAATCAAAATCCAGTGGATAAAAATCAAGCTTGTTTTTCTGATTATGGAAACACTTTACTTGAAGCCTTTATGCATAATGCATATTCATAATGCACGTTGTTATGCATTATATCTACACTGTGATTACAGTAACTTTCCTTTTTCTGCTGTTCAAACAGGAAGAAGAAACGTGCCGTCAAAATGATGATCACTATCGTGCTGCTGTTCACCGTCTGCTGGGCACCGTTTCACATCGTGCACATGCTGTTCGAGTACAGTAAGTGTGTCATGTCAATGCGCTCGAGTAAATGTCTCTGTCCGGATACAATCCTCTCACAGCAGCTCCGTGAGGATAAACTGAACTGAAGTAGTGCGATTACACAAAGTAGTTCATTACTTCCCAGAGGCTGAAGAACCCACAATCACTGTTAACTGATCACTAGACTCGTGCCACCCACAGGGCGCAGGGTTAAAGGTCAAATATCTCCACTCTATTTGATTGCATGCGTCTCGCTACTCGATCGGAACAACACTACACGAATATAAGTTCAGATGTCCCTGAAAATATGCTCTGGGTAACTACAGATAGGCGGCTTAAATCAGGCACGTCCAGATGGTTTTAGTGACAAGCAATTTTTCGGATCTACAAATAGTGTTTAACACATTTAGTTTGGGACGGACAGTGTGAAGCTCTATGGATGCGATTACTACAGACCTGCAAACTCACAAGAGGTGGGAAAGGTGACATGTTCACGGAGTAAATAGTTGCATCGTCCCGCAGGAGAACATTTTTGTGGTTTGAACATGTAAGCATTGTGGTGCACTCAAATGAAGGATATTAGGATATCAATATAAAGGATATTTATTGAGATGAGGGCTGGGTAATGGGACAAATTTCTCAATTGAATTAGATTTCGATTCACAAGATTGCGATTTTGATTGAATATTTATTAATTTGGGGCCTATCAGGTACAGTAAATTAGCCTGGCTCCGCCCTCCTACGCACTTCCGCTCAATTTTATTTTCCTTCAGTACTACGTCTGGGATTGTGCTGTAGACTTTGGTTTCCAGAAATAATTTTTTTACCGGTCCAATCAGCGAACAGAGGGAGTGGCTGAGAACGATGACGTTGATGTAGCGCGTCAGTTTGAGTTGGAGTTCAGTAATGGCAGCGGAGAAAGACGTGAGAAAATCTATTCGGTCCGTTGTTGCAAAACTGCCGAATATCCAGAAGTTAAAGCCGGAGCAAGATCAATGTTTGCTAAGTGTTGTTGGTGGCCATGATGTTGTGGCCCTCCTCCCCACGGGGTTCGGGAAAAGTTTAATTTTCCAGCTCACTCCGCTAGTGGTGAATGAGTTAGCTAAGGCGAACGATAGGATGCAAAGCCGATAGTTGTTGTCGTCTCCTCTTGTTGCACTAATGGAGGACCAAGTGAGGGAGGCAGAAAGGTTAGGAGTTGGTGCTGGGCAGCTCGGCGTGCACGATGATCACTGTACAGCATTTGCGCCAGATCCGAAACGACCGCAGCGGCGTATTGTTAATGATTACACCCAGCTTCGACAGTTGACTGAATACATCACTGTCCTTAGTGTCAAATATACATTTAGAATTGTTCCTTGAACTCTTAAATTCGATGAACAAAACATGCAGCTCTCGTTGACAGACATCTTATTCTAAACATAATCCTCTGATCATTCGGACTTGTTTTTTTTTATTGCTTAAAACAATACACAAGTAATAACAGAAAACATAATACAAAAACAAACAAAAAATAATAATAAAAACAAAACAAAAATAAAACAGTAGGGGGATAATATAAAATAAACATGAACAAGTTAAGAGAATTACATGACACTGAAAAAAGGAAAATAATTACAAACAGATAATGTTTTTAAGGCTTTTTTTGTTCTCAGACAACTTAATTGAAAAGAGGTATTTTTTAAATTCTTTCACAAATATAAGAAAGAGAGGTTTAGCATTTAGATATTTAGATTTATGAATATGGAATTCGGACTTGTTGTTTCCAGCCGGTTACGGCGCATGACATACGTCACGACCACACGTTAGCGATTGGCTATGGCAGATCCTGAGTGACGCTGGGCAGATCCAATAGTTTTGAACTTTAACAGAGAACCCGCCTACAAGGAAGTAAACGTTTCTCAATGGAGCGAGGCCAGACTCTCTGTACAAATGAAATGTACGAGAGTCTGGTAGAACCAGGCTAACAGTAAATGGCAAATTTCCTAAAAAAAAAACAAATTCTCTCAACAAATGCTGTAAAGTATACATGAAACCACAGTTGTTACATCATTATAATATTAAAGGTTAAAATTAATTGATTTGTAGAGTACTTAAATTATGGAGTGTCTATTTACACTAACCCCGCCCACTAACGTCTGATTGGTCCAGACAAAATGACAAAAGACGCTGACACATACAGTATCAGATCGGAAAGGCATTATTTTCAATAAGAAAATATTCGAAAAGTGGAAATAAAGTGTCTAACGTGTTTAATAATAGGGTGTTTAGCGGTTAGGGTTAGCTTTATTTTCCCAATAAGGCGTCATCCACTTAATAATTTTAATAAATACAATAATTTACAATGTTATTATTGAATACCGTTTAATGTACAACAACACTGATGTGTAGATAGTATCTGCAACTATAAGTATAAATAGCATCTAACTACTATTTACACCTATTTTATAGAAAATAATGCTATTTTACAGTGTAAATAGAATCTAGTTGCCATTTATACAGTATAAATAATAGTCGCTGCCTGCAAATTACATACGTTTTTATAATAACGTTATAATAAATTATTATTATGTTTCTACTCGTTTTTTTTTATATTGAGATTTAAATGGTGGCTGTCATAAAACGCATTTATTCAAACATACATTTAATATTGAAGAACAGGATGAGTAAAAATACAATTAATATGCAATATAGTGCATATATTTACTAATAAAACATAAATACATAAAACATCAATAGCTATAAATAACTATTTTAAAAAATAGTGACAAAACAGAATAAGAATATTTGACTGTAAAATAAAAAAAAGTTATGAAAACATAATATAGTATTAGCAATCATAATTTTATTTTACATTACAACCATAAAATTACAATACGAATATTTATGACTGTTTTAATTTCTTCATTTTCAAATGTTAAACCATGAATGTTGACATAAATCTGCAGGGACCGAGTCCTTAAAGCGTTTCTTTCCCGAACACTGGACAGCAAATCCACCTTAAAAGCAACAATTAGTGCAACTTTACAGAGAAAGTAATAAACATCTGATCAAACACAGGCTTTTAAAGTCTCCTGTCTAAGAGGATTGTATTATAAGCGTCTGATGTTACTGTAAACACCCAGATTTTACAAACTGAGCAACAGGTTTAAGTATTTATTACTTCACTGAGCTCATTGTTTCTGCCTTAAATTACATTGTTTAAATACGTTTTTCACTAACTGTGATTTGTATATGTACATTTCTGAAATGCATAACTTAGACACTTACCTCTGATAACAGATCACTGTAAATTGTAATGTGGACTCATAGATTTTCTGTAAAGCTGCTTTGAAACGGTGTGTATTGTGAAAAGCTGTCCAATATGAGCTGTCAGCATTAAATCAAAATACCTGTGCGTTCTTCATTCAGACGACCTGGAGAAGAACTACGACGAGGTCACGGTGAACATGATCATCGCTGTGGTCCAGGCCATCGGCTTCTCCAACTCCTTCAACAACCCCATCGTCTACGCCTTCATGAACGAGAACTTCAAGAAGAGTTGCGTCTCCACGCTGTCCTCTTACCTGAGGCGTCCCGGCCACCAGGGCGGCGCTGTAGAGCGGCCCAATCTCAGCGTGCACTTCTCCAAACACCTCAAAACTGAGGCCTTCAGCAGCAACACCACCAGCGGGAACACAGGAGCCCTGCACGCGCACCAGAACCGAGTGTTGAGCTCTTCACACGGAGATCTGGAGATCTCGACAGCGTTCGCGGAGCAGAGAGACAAAACCGCTACATCCCAGCTGCCTTCCAGCAGCTCCTGCGTGACATAACCAGAGGATCTCTCAGACATTGAGGTGTTCTTGGCAAGAAAAACCAGCCTTTGAGATAATCTCAGTACTGCTGTCGGATGAGTTCGGGATTTCAAATCCATGATTGGAGACGCAGACAGAGAAAAAGACGCCCGAGCGCTAGCGCTAGTTAGCGTGTAGCACAACAGACTGACCTCACTTAAAGGATCAGTTCACTTCAGAATTAAAATTCCCTGATAATTTACTCGCCTCCACGTCATCCGATATATTCATGTCTGTCTTTCTTCAGTCGAAAAGAAATGAGGAAAACATTCCAGGATTGTCCTCCATATAGTGACTTCAATGGGGTCCAACGGTTTCAGTGCAGCTTCAAAGTCTCGACACGATCCCAGCCGAGGAGTAAGAGTCTGATCTAACGAAACGATTGGTCATTTTCTAAAAATAATAACATTTATATACTTTTTCACCACTAATGCTAGTCTTACACTAGCTGTGATGCGACACACATTACATAATCACGTTGAAAGGTCACGCGTGCTCCGGTTTAAAAATGTAGGGCGAAAAACTCCATCTCATTTTCTCCTCCAACTTCAAAATCATCAGACATCATTGTTTTACCTTTTATTTATTCATTTAATTTTTTGTTGTTGCACGTTCGCTTTGTAAACACTAGGTCTGTACTTCCACCTACGTCCCGCTTGACCTTTCAACATGATTATGTATTGTGTGTCGCATTACAGCTAGTGTAAGACGAGCATTAGTGGTGAAAAAGTATATAAATGTTATTATTTTTAGAAAATGACCAATCGTTTCGTTAGATCAGACTCTTACTCCTCGGCTGGGATCGTGTCGAGACTTTGAAGCTGCACTGAAACCGTTGGACCCCATTGAAGTCACTATATGGAGGAAAATCCTGGAATGTTTTCCTCATTTCTTTTCGAGTGAAGAAAGACAGACATGAATATATCGGATGACGTGGAGGCGAGTAAATGATCAGGAATTATTATGAAGTGAAAGACCAGCATCCTCTCAGTATTTACTCACCATCATGTCCTTCCAAACCCAGATGCTATTTTTCTGTGAGAATTTTTGAAGAATCTTTAGCTTCATAAAACAACAGTTCACAGCGATCGCATCAGTCAAACTGCAATAATAACAGAAGCACAGGGTCTAAACGGACATGGTGATGGGGGAAATATTTCAGGGAGGAAGTGTGATATTTCAGTGCTTTCTCGGGGATCACAGTGTTATTTTAGTATCAACAGCCATGTTCCCATCCAAAGTAGTGAATTTAACTTGCATTAAACATTTGTGAATAAGTCGAAGAGAACAAAATCGTCACTTCCTGATGAACTGGTGCCAAATATCACCAAAGATGGAAGTTTCTGCAGGAGAAGCTGTGGGCGTTTTTTAATCACCGTGATTTTGCCAAGTAAGACATGTTCCTGGATCAACATTCCTGTCCCAAAATGTAGTCCTTACCCAATCCCTACCCCTAAACCTAACCCTACCCATAACTTTTCCCTAAAATCAGAGGGTAATGAAAGGTGAACAGCACTGATGTTTAAGTACTTCACCCTGGTTCTAAGCCTAAACTTGACACAAACTGTAAACTTGTCCCTCAAATCTGATTGGTTGATTGGAAAGTTGTTCCAGGATCAACAAAGATGTTGATCCAGGATTATGTGGTACTTGGTGAAATCACGTTCACAGTGTTTTCACATATATAATGACTTTTTGATGCGCATTGAGGAATTTATTCGGTAAATGTGTTTCCATCATAATTTATGCGCATGTTTACTAAATCTAGCGTGCGTTATTTTATATGCCTTTAAAGAATTAATGCACATTTTGGTGTTTTTTTTATGCGATATCCCAAAATGTCCATAAAAAAGGGGGGTGGAAAAATGGCTATTGATTTATTAATATATATGTAGTTTAAGTTAAGTAACAAAAATGTTTTTGATTTTGGTTTTAGTTCACTGAACAAACAAGTAAACAAAGTTTCTCGGGAGAACACAAAAGTATTTAAATATATATATATTTGACATGAGGGTAAGTAAATAATGACAGAACATACATTTTTCTCTTTATGTATAATGCATTATAATGGTATTTATAATGCACTGCATATTTAAACAAAGCATTATGTTTGCAGATTATATCTGAAATTGGTTTTCATGTTTTAATGCATTTCCTAAAAGTGCAAGAATGAATAGATGAGTATTATAATGTATTATAACTGGGGTTCCTATACATGCAATCATAATGCGGTGCATTACAATTCATAATGCATTAAAAACACCCATATAATGTCTTCAAGTGAAGTGTTGTGAAACTCAGTGATGGTAACACAGGGTAAGAGCGACAGCAACAGATTGATAGAAGACACTGGAAATACTCCATTGGCAGCTCTGATCTTTAATGTCTGTACTTTATATATTCACTTTGCTCAGATATAATAAAGAAATGCTTGAATTTTATTCTTTCAGAACGATTAGAAGCATTTGCGATGAACAGCTGGGGCTGTTAAATGATTCACACTAATGACGATGTGCTAACGTGTTGGAAACATGGAAATGTGCTTGTTAAAGATGGAGACTTGGTTTTCCTAAAGCATCAGTAATAGATTAATGCTCGATTACAGGTGCGTTTTAAGGGCACTTACATGTCAATTCTCTGATGGAAAGGAACGAGATCCGTTTTGAGCGGATCACTTCTGCAAACCTTCCCTCGATGTGTGTGTGCGATGAATCTTGATGTCGAACAGCATGTGTGTGTTCACACTCTCAAACAGCATCTGACAGATGTGAACTTTTAATAATGCACAAAAAATAAATCAAGTGTTGTCGTAATGTACATTTTATTCACACCTGATACATATTTACAAAACACATGGATGTCAACCATGCCTGTTTCTCACGGAAACAAAACAAAAAATGCACACTTTCAAATCGCATTAATTACATTTAGTATAATAGATTAATCTTTTTTTTTTTTTTTCTAAATACAAGTGCCTTATTTAATCTGATCTCAATCTAACAACCAGTAAAGAACATAATCTTAAATGAGAATAACAACAGGGCCGAATGTTTGCAGGGATCAACATAAAGGCCCAGAGTCTATTATCATAAAGATAATAAAAAACATCAGTGATCTCAGTCTTTAAGGCGATTCATTCATTGAATCATCATCATCATCATCATCATCATCATCATCCCTGCAACTCATTCCCACCGTCTGAGATGGGGAAAACAGGTTTGGCGAGGCAAAAAGCCCTCGAGGCACAGAGTGATGTGAAAGCAGCAGGAGATGTGCAGTAAACGCTCATTACTCTGAACATCTGAGATTACTGGACCAGAGGGATGTGGAAATCAGGACTGTCGAAGAGGAGCGGCCTGCGGGGGGGACTGGGCTCCTTCGTGGCGCTGTGCAAGAGTTTAAAGAGTCCAGTGCCGATATTCATGGGGATTCCCATTATAATGCACTCGGACACACCTGCAGGACCACAGACATTCACTTCGGTTATTCAGAAATAGGCAACACACACACACACAGAGAGAGAACGCCAGAACGTTGCTATGGTTACCACACTGTCAATCATCACAATTTCAGAAGCGAGTCGCGTGTCGTACACACAAGGAATGATAATCTAGAGGATTCACTCCCGTACTTAAAAGCGGCTGTCGCTCCTGAAACTTCAGTGTGTGCGTGGTCATACATTAAATAATAAAGTACAAATATGGCTAACACTTTATTTTAGTGTGCTTGTTACACGTAATTATTATAAATTGTGCATAATTACATGCAACTAACCCTAAAACACACCCTAACCCTATAGTAGGTA
The DNA here is from genome assembly GCF_029890125.1 of Rhinichthys klamathensis goyatoka. NCBI lineage: Eukaryota > Metazoa > Chordata > Actinopteri > Cypriniformes > Leuciscidae > Rhinichthys > Rhinichthys klamathensis. The sequence continues at coordinate 367,057 of NW_026607109.1, read as the reverse complement.
CATGTAGTTATTAATTAATATTACGCAGCAGTACTTCAAAATTTAATTACAGTGTAACAAAGACCCCTTAAAATAAAGTGTGACCTACAAATGTAATAAATGCACATCAGTTTCAGTTTGCACTGCTAAAAAAAATGTCTATTTGATCACATCAAGGAAATCAACAATAATCTTTGCATTTAGATTTTCATGACATGTTTCTAATAAGATGCTCAATACACAATGATTTAATTTGAATTAGCATAGATTAAAGGAAGTAGAACACACTTCTATCATGTAAAAATCCTTTAAGATTGAAATTATTAATAATTATTAATTAATTATTATTTTATAAATGGTATTTTTATTAATTAGTTCATGTCAGCTCAGGTCTATTAACAGATAAAACTTGATTTTAATAAAATATTAGTAAGTGTTGAAATATTATCAACTAAGATTAATAAATGCTTTTCATCGTTAGTTCATGTTAACTAATATGAACACATGAAACCTTATTGTAAAGTGTTATTGATATAAAAATATATAAATGTTTAATATATATTTTTATCTTTTTCCACCTCAAATTATGGTAATAAGATTTAAGCCTGTTTTAGGACCTTATTTGCATTCTTATTTCTCATTTATTCTTTCTTTATAAATAAAATATAACACACACTGTGACCCTGGACCACAAAACCAGTCACAAGGGTCAAATTGTTTAAATTGAGATTTATTCATCATATGAAAGCTGAATAAATAAGCTTTCCACTGATGTATGGTTTGTTAGGATAGGACAATATTTGGCCGAGATACGACTATTGAAGATCTGGAATCTGACTAGGGGTCGACCGATTATCGGTGCCGATATTAAGCATTTTTATGGTTATCGGTATCGGCCATTTTCAAAACCGATTTGCCGATAAAATAATTTTATTTTGAAAATGCGCTATATTTGGCCCTGACGCAGCCACATCTGTCGGAACTCACCACTCTGTAGACTAGACTAATGTCCCCGCACATCTGATTTGTTGGGAGTCATGAGTCCGGCCAATCAGCGTGGAAAGCTGAGGCACTGAAAGTGTTGCACTCTCACACCGAGAGAGCACTCGCTGACTAGAGCCGCTTCACTGATCACGCTTCAGTTGTCTCTCAAAGTTAAGGCAGCAGCAGACTTTGCTGAAGAAGCAATAGATTTCTACACTGAAGTTGCAAAATACCTCAATATAATAGAGCCCTGTGATTTCCGCGATGCAGAACAGACGGAGTCGCGGGATCCAGTCATAAAAACGGAATTTACTGTATAAAGCGGAATATCACGGAATTTGTCAACTTTGATGAATTAATAAAAAGCAGGTCAGTACAAATCAAACCGCAAAAAGGCTATTTAAATATGAATCCTGCGTGTCTCTAACGTTAAATGAATGGCGCAGAGACGTGTGATTTCAGTTACCACACACACACACACACACTGGAGCACGCGTGACGCTTGCGCTGTTTTCAGCCTCAGCCGCATCATTATATGAGGACATGATTGCATAAACATCATCTCCAGAGCCGCTTAGTCACTTCATGAGCTTTTTAATGCTTCAACTGAGAAAAGTTATCGACATATCATAAACACACAGAAACTCAAAGATCTCCATGGCAACCCGTCAAAATAAAAGTTCGGTTTTTCACAAGGCCCTAAAAATTAAATTTTTGTTAAACTGTAAATAAATTGAATAAGTTTGATTTTAATTCATTAGAAATGCTTTTTGATTACTAAAATTTTATTTAAAAATTAAAATAGAGTCTTTAAGTTTTACAAAATGTTTACAGAATGCTGCTGGGTGCTCCTAGCACTTTATACAAGTTATTATTATTATTATTAAAAACCGTTCTCAGATTCAAAGATATGTTTAAAATCATTTAAAGAAAGTATTTGTCAAAAAACCCTTTGTTATTCTTAATTTTGACATTAATTTACAGTTTTACACCAGACATAGCTATAATATATATATATCGGTTCAAAATATCGGTTATCGGTCTATTTGACCTGTAATAATCGGTATCGGCCCTGAAAATTACATATCGGTCGACCCCTAAATCTGAGGGTGCAAAAAAATCGAAACATTTAGAAAATCTCCTTTAAAGTTGTGCATGTATGTTTGTGCTTTTGCTGCATCCACTCACAAAAATTATTTTTATATATATTTGCGGTAGGAAATGTACTAAATATCTTCATGGAACATGATCTATACTTAATATCCTAATGATTTTTGGCATACAAGAAAAATCAATAATTTTGACCCGTACAATGTATTGTTGGCTATTGCCACAGATACGCCCGTGCGACATGTGACTGGTTTCGTGATCCAGGGTCACACACACACACACATCCACACACAGATTATACGTGTTTCTGCTCATCACTCACCGCAGACCGAGTCCTTCTGGCCGAAATACGCAGCGTCGAACAGATGATCGGCCGTCTTCTCGAAGGACGCCAGCATGAGAACGCTCTCCTTCATCTTAGCCAGACCGAAGCGAGTGATGCCCAGAATCTCTCCCTGAGACCCATGAGAACATCATATTCAATATCATCATCATCATCACGGAGACGCCACGTGAAGCTTCAGAAGCTCACCTTATAGGACATGAGGTCCGCGAGCAGCATGACGTGCCGGCGGTCGATGCTCATACCGTGGTTTACCATGGTATACTGGATCTCATTAATGATGGTGGATCTCGCTGCTTCGATGCCTATCGTCTTCTCCACCTGATGAACCCAAACACATCCATCACACACTCACACAGATATAAGTGTACTTGATTAGGAAATGATTATTTTTCTATGTACATTTCTGAAATGCACTTTCTGGAAAGCTGCTTTGAAACAATATGTATTGTGAAAAGCGCAAATAAATAAATGTGAAAATATATAAATAAATTTGAATTGAATTGAATTATAAAAGGATGAAAACTTAATTGTTTTAAGGAGTGTCTCTTAGTTGTTCTTCCATGTTTTGAACTGTTGTGCCAAAACATTTTAATTCTTAAATTAATTGTTAGTTTTATGCCTTCATAAATAATTGATAATAAATATGAAAAATTGATAATAAATTTTAAATAAATAAATACATTTTAAATAAATATATCATAATTTAAATTAAAAAAAATTTAAATCATAAATCCTGAAAAAATAAGACATTTCAGTGAAAACATAAAACATTTCATAAACACTTATTATTGTATGAAATTAATCAATTATAAAATTGTTACATTATGAATTCAATTGATTAGACATGCTTTTTGATTATTAAAATTTAAAGCAATAAATTGGAAATCAATTTTGGAAAAAATAAAGTAGATTTTATAGGGCACCTAAAAAAAATTAAAGTAAAGACTGATTATCATTATCATGTAAAGACTGAGGTTTAAAAAGCAAACGCCGCATGAAACATTAATAAAATGAATAATCTTCCCCAGAGATGCCCTAGCCCAGAGTCCGACTGGGCCGGTACCTCATACGTGTTGTTGGATGTTGTTCGGTTGCCGTTGACGCCGTGTGTTGCCATGACAGCCCTGAGATTGTCTCCCTCCACCAGCAGTTTAAACTTCTTTATCCCGCTCTGCTCGTCAATGTGGATCACGGCACGCGCCACTTGAGGGATGCCCTGGACCACCACCTACACACACACACACACACAATATATTTACAAACTTTTGTGTTAGATACGAGTAATCGATTTCACAGCACTAAGCCAAGTATAATATTAGCTTTTATACTTTCAGATTGCATTTTAATTTTATGCGCTTTTGTCATTTAAAAAAAATATATATTTAGCTTTACATTTATTTCAGTTTCAGTAATATTACATTTTAAAAGTTCCGAGTTTTTACATCTAATATTCATATTTTTTAGCATTTCAACTTTAATTCAATTAACAAATTAGTTTTAGTTTACAATAAGCTTATATGAATGCGTGTGTATATATATACAGGGTTCCCACACCTTGGTTAACCTGAAATTCAAGGACCTTTCAAGGACTTTCCAGGTCTAATACCCTCAAATTCAAGGACTAAACCCTCTGGTCCTCTTCTTTTAGGGGTCACACTTGGCTCCGTCGCAGTCAAAAGGGACCGAAGCCTTGAAATGTAACTTCTTTTTTTTCCAGGAAAACCAATGTATTATATTTTTGTTCAATAATTTTTTTTGATGATATTATTCAGAATTTTGAAGGAATTTTATAATACTATGCAATATTTATAATTTTTTATGAGATATTTTTTCCATTAGAACTAATTTTATAAAAATAAAAAATTCAATAAATGCAATATTTCACATTAAAATAGAGTGGAGGCCTTTAAAATCCATTTATTGAAGTCAAGTCAAGTCATCTTCATTTATATAGCGCTTTTAACAATGGAGATTGTTTCAAAGCAGCTTTACAGAGATAAACATACAATTTACGGTAACAGATTGTTTTGGCTTTATAGCGATTTTTGAATAATGTTATTTCCGGCTAAAGTTGGTTTTGATTGATTCACTTCCAGCAAAATTATCAATTGTTATTACATTAGGGGCCACTAAGACAACGGCGTTCTCTCTAAACAGACTTTAAACGCGAACCTGTGAGAAAAGTGCCACTTGGAGGCGTTAAAAAAAAATAAAAACTTGTGTAATGTCCGGTAACCAACTGTATAGCTCCCTATATAAAGGCTAGGATGGCTTGAGGGGGGAGTAACTCATGGGCTAACTTACATTTTAAAGTGAACTACTCCTTATAGTAACATGTAAATGCCAGTAATTAATAAATCAAGCAAGCTAGTATGCATAGGCCACAAAGTGTTTGGCGAAATAACACAGCGGACCGGAGGGAATAATATGGAATTTTTTCCAGAAAACTCCTTGCAAAAAAAAAAAATTCAAGCACTTTCAAGGACTTGTTTCTATTATGTTTGTTTTCAAAAACTTTCCAGGGCCTTGAAAAAAAAAAAAAAAATTCAGATTCACAAACTTTCAAGGATTTCAAGGACCCGTGGGATATGTATATGTGTGTGTGAATGAAGACTTCAGATGCAAAAAATATATTTAACTGAACATTAACCCTAATAAGATTAAAATAATTGTTGTTCAATTCAAAGGAATTTGAATGTGATCAAAAGCAAGGTTAAATCAAACCTTAAGCGCTACTAATAAATATGACCAAATAAAAGCTAGCATTTTGTCTTTATTCTATATACTGTTTAAGCTTGTGTCTCCAGGTTGCAATCATAATGCCCTTAAAAGAGACAGAATCTGATTGGCTAATTGAACTACATCACATGGTCACTCTGTGCTCCAGACATCAGATCAGTATTATGTCAGCGTCTGACCTTGGGAAGCTCCTGTTTGAGCGACTGCAGGACGTAGTACATGGAGCTCTTGCTGTTCTCTCTGGGAGACACACACACCACGGCCTCTCCGTGAACCGCGATGTCACCCGGCTTCACACGCAGCTTCGACGTGCAGATGGAGTAACGTACGGTCTCTGCGTTCACCTGGACACAACAAACAACACTACTATAAACCTCTGAGGATGATCATCATCGTGAAATAATGAGAAGTCAAGTCACCTTCATTTATATAGCGCTTTTAACAATATAGATTGTTTCAACGCAGCTTTACAGAGATAATAGGAAATTAAAGTAACAGTTAGTTTAGGCTGTACAGCAGCTCTAGAATAAAGTTAATGTCCAGCTAAAGTTAGTTTTGATTGATTCACTTCCGTCGCAAAGATCATTAGTTATTAACGTAGATAATAGCGCTAACACGACACCGCTCTAACAGAAAACCCTTCCGGCCGCTCATTCGCACAAAACAGTGTTTACTGGCTTGAGAACGCAAACCCTAAAATAGGGTCCAAAGTGCAAGCGGTGAATAATTTTGAAAACTAAAAAGTGTCAAAAACGTGAATCTGTGAAAACGCTGACGGCACGTGCGGATTAGGCGTTTAGTCTATAGATGTGCGTTTGAATATATATATATATATATATATATATATATTAGGGCTGTCAGTTAAACACGTTATTAACGGCGTTAACGCAAACCCATTTTAACGCGATTACTTTTTGTATCGCGAGATTAACGTTCTTTATGGCATAGCAAACTTTGTAGTTTTTTTCACATGCTTTTGCAACAGGACGCGGCGTGCGCGCGAGGACGTTTTGTTGCTTCGTCGACCGCGCGCACACCGCGGTCAAAATTCCAAATAGTTCAACTTTTGCCGCTGTGACGATTACCAGCGCAGTCAATAGAGAGCCTAAGTCCCGCCCCTCCGTTTCCGGCTCATGGGACCTTATTTCGGAAAACATATGTATGGTAGTCAATGGCGAGAGACAACTTATCTTTTTATTCCGTCTGAACTGTGCCCTGAATTACACATGTGATGTTTGTCAATTTAAAAGATAATTATGAGAGTCAAGAAAGTCGCAGTTTGTCATAAAACAGAAGAGTAACATTTTAGTTTGATGTGAAAATCGCTCAATGAACTACATCTCCCGGGAAGCGAAACACCGAGCGAGATCCGCTGCTGGTGTGTGTGCAGTCTGGTACCAAACACTCGATGACGCCGTAACGTTACGATTATAACGCAAGACTATAGAAACAATGACAGACGTTAGCTTCAGTAAAGTTAGCTTCAGTAAAGTTAGCGCATCAGTAAAGTTAGCATCAGTAAAGTTAACATCAGTAAAGTTAGCATCAGTAAAGTTAGCGCTTCAGTAAAGTTAGCGCTTCAGTAAAGTTAGCTTCAGTAAAGTTAGCGCATCAGTAAAGTTAGCATCAGTAAAGTTAGCATCAGTAAAGTTAGCATCAGTAAAGTTAGCATCAGTAAAGTTAGCTTCAGTAAAGTTAGCTTCAGTAAAGTTAGCTTCAGTAAAGTTAGCTTCAGTAAAGTTAGCTTCAGTAAAGTTAGCTTCAGTAAAGTTAGCTTCAGTAAAGTTAGCATCAGTAAAGTTAGCATCAGTAAAGTTAGCTTCAGTAAAGTTAGCTTCAGTAAAGTTAGCTTCAGTAAAGTTAGCATCAGTAAAGTTAGCATCAGTAAAGTTAGCATCAGTAAAGTTAGCTTCAGTAAAGTTAGCTTCAGTAAAGTTAGCATCAGTAAAGTTAACATCAGTAAAGTTAGCTTCAGTAAAGTTAGCTTCAGTAAAGTCAGCTTCAGTAAAGTTAGCATCAGTAAAGTTAACATCAGTAAAGTTAGCATCAGTAAGTCAGCTTCAGTAAAGTTAGCGCTTCAGTAAAGTTAGCGCTTCAGTAAAGTTAGCGCTTCAGTAAAGTTAGCGCTTCAGTAAAGTTAGAGCTTCAGTAAAGTTAGCTTCAGTAAAGTTAGCATCAGTAAAGTCAGCTTCAGTAAAGTCAGCTTCAGTAAAGTCAGCTTCAGTAAAGTTAGCTTCAGTAAAGTTAGCTTCAGTAACGTTAGCTTCATTCATTGAGAGAAAATGTGCGCCTTTTGGGTTTGTAGTCTTTTTAATTACGTATTTTCACAGTCTTATACCTCAACAGTTTTACACCAAACTGCGACTTTCTTGACTTTAAAAAGTATCTTTTAAATTGACAAACATCATATGTGTAATTCAGGGCACAATTCAAACGAGATCAAAATATTTGTCGTCTCTCGCCATTGACTACCATGCAATATTTTTCCGAAATAAGGTCCCATGGTGGTCGACCGGAAGGGGAGGGACTTAGGCTCTCTATAGAAACGTTTTGGCATCCAAAAAGTTTTGAAAACTGGCGTAGCGCCGCGCATTCCGCGTCCTGTCTGAAAGCACCGGATCTAGCTAGACCGGAAACACACTTGTTGCGAGCCGGCCAAATAGTAGGTTAACGTTACGCTTTGAGTGGATGTCGAGCGCGAGACGCTGAAATGGAGGCCAATAAGATTCTGAATGGAAAGTTTACTTTTAAAAAGTTGCCAAATGGTTCCATTGACGAGACCAAAGTGATCTGTGTGTTTTGTCGTTGTGAACTGAGCTATCATCATCGCAGCACGTCCAGTCTGAATACCACTTGATGATGGCCAAGCACACACACACACACACACACACACACACACACACACACACACACACACACACACAGCTGATGCGAATTCTCCGCCCCCTCGTCAATATCAGGACCTCGTCAGTATTTCTTTCACCCTTTTATTGATGGACAGTGTTACATTGTGTGAGAGATTATTTGCTCCAAGTGAGAATGATTAATCGCGAGTTAACTATGACATTAATGCGATTAATCCAATTAAATATTTTAATCGTTTGACAGCACAAATACACACACACACTTGTCTGGCCTTAAAAATTAATAATACAGAATTTTACAGTATCCATGTGACCTATCAATATAAACCAGAGACTGATGTGCTCCTACAGTCACATTCAAATCCACTTCTGTTTAGCTGTGCATTTACTGAACGAGCACTGTGTCACTGTACGTCCGACTGATTACACTGTATTTAATTTTCATTTTGATTATTCTTATTTCTTTGATTATTTTAATTTCTTCTATGTAAAGCACTTTGAATTACCATAAAAACACTGATGCTAACAGGTAGTTATGATCAAATGTGCCGTTACCTCCAGCCTCAGAAGACGAATCCTCTCTAGAGACAGTTTCACCAGGATAAAACAATCATCCGGCAGGAAAACCTCCTCGATGTACTCGGAAATCTGACAGAAACAATCAAACTCGGTGATTCAGCTGAAAACAACAACAACATAATAATACACAGGCCACCAACACACAGGCTCCTTCTGAAAACAGCGCTGTCTGTAGAGTGGGAACGAGCACAAATACATCTTTACAAAATTGAGCTCTTTGCAAGGCATTCTGGGATTGAATTTTCCACAAAGGCTGGAGAAATGGCATGGTATTCTGTGTGGTTTCAGGGGCATTTTAAATCCTTATTGACTTTTCTGAACACACACCTAACTAGAGCTGGGTTCGATACTTTTTAGGCACTGACCGAATTACCTCGATTCCAGCGAGTATCAAAAAACGTCTTGTCGTTCGGTACCAAACTTCGACACCTGAGGGGTTAAAGGGATAGTTCACCCAAAAATGAAAATAATGTCATTAATGACTCTCCCTCATGTCGTTACAAGCCCGTAAGATCCACAACAGAACCGGAAGACAATACAATGCTGAATAAAGTCCTAGTTTTTGTTATTTTTGGACCAAAATGTATTTTCGTTGCTTCAAAACATTCTAACTAACCCACTGATGTCACATGGACTACTTTGATGATGTCTTTATCTCCTTTCTGGACAAGGACAGTATACCGTACACACATTTACAATGGAGGGACAGAAAGCTCTCGGACTAAATCTAAAATATCTTAAACTGTGTTCTGAAGATGAACGAAGGTCTGACGGGCTTGGAGCGACATGAGGGAGAGTCATTAACGACATCATTTTCATTTTTGGGTGAACTAACCCTTTAATCTCGTCGATGGAGCCGCGCGTCTGACAAAGAGACACGTAGAACATGCAGGATTCATATTTAAATAGTCCTTATTCTCACTTTGACAACATTTCATTTGAGAGAAACCGTCATCACATCACAGCAGGTCTACACGGCAACCCGTCAAAATAAAAGTTTGGTTTAACTTAAATATAAACTGCGATAGAAATATATTACTCTTGTACAGTATAATGCACATCTTAAATGTAATACTAGTACTAATAATAATACAATTATTATTAAAACTAATTTTCTTCCATGTTATAATTGTATTGTGTAGTACTTGTTTGTCATACAAATAAAGGGATTTTGATTACCAGGAAAATTTAAATACACAGAATTTCAACAACGACAAAAAACAACATTTCATAGACCCTATTATTGTATACAAATAAATAAATTAAATTGTTTTTATAAATTAAATTAATTAGAAATGTTTTTGATTATACCATTAAAATGGAATGTAGACAATAAAACAGAAAGAACAGAACTGGGTAAAAATAAAATGCAATATGAAAAACAATTGAACAAGAGTCATGAATGTAATTAATTACACATGCTTTTTTATTAATACAATTTAAATGAACTATCTAAAGAATTTAAACAGAACCACCCCCCCCGCCCCCCCAAAAAAGGCCCTATCCTTAGGCCCTGTGTCCACCAAAGTGTTTTTATTTTTCCAATTGTTTTCAAGCGTAACGAGGCGCTGAGCGACTATTTCACGCTGAAACGCTGTACGTCCAATCACAGTGGAGGAGGGGCGGGGCTAACACCACACCGACCAACCGCCACATTCTGCTTGAACAACGTCAACAGACGACAACAAGAAGCATAATAACGAAACAAAATCATTTAAAACAAGAATACTTTACATTGTATTGACATTTTAATATAGAATCAACACAGAAACAAACTATTTGTGAAATGAGATGCTAGTAACACTTTCGCGGATATCCAGTATCATAACAAGCAAAGCGTCTCAAGTGGAAAAAAAAAATGCCAAAACACTCAAGCGCTCATAGCTAGGCGTTTTCAGCTGGTTATAAACGCTTTGGTTAAGGATGGCTGCATTAACGGTTGAGTTTTCCCCTCTTCACATTAATGTTACAGTCTCTGCTATAGCATTATCTGTTCATTAAATTGGTATCGAAAAAAGTATCGTTCAGGAAACGATTTCGAAGTCATGGTATCGGTATTAATAATGAATGAATGAAAATGAACGATACCCAGCTCTACCCCCAACAGAAAGCATGAGAAATGTTCCTAATAACGCAGGCTTCAGTGAACAGCAGAAACCACAGAAGAGTACCTCTCCCAGGAGAGTCTTCTCAATGCGACCCTTCACCAGCCGAGCGAAATCTGCATCATCATCACAGTCCAGGCTGGCACTTATGATGGGCGTACTGAGACACAGAGAGAGAGACTCGTTAGCACACACACACACACACACACACACACACACACACACACACACACACACACACACACACACACACACTGAGACACAGAGAGAGACTCGTAAGCACACACACACTCACAAACACACTCACACTCGCTCAGACACAGAGACTCGTTAGCACACACACACACTGAGACACAGAGAGAGAGACTCGTTAGCACACACACACACACACACACACACACACACACAGACACAGAGAGACTCGTCAGCACACACACACTGAGACACAGAGAGACTCGTTAGCACACACACACACACACAGACAGACAGACAGACAGACAGACAGAGACTCGTCAGCACACACACACTGAGGCTGCACGATTTGGGCCAAAATGATAATCACGATTATTTTGATCAATATTGCGATCACGATTAATTATCACGATTATTTGTTGATTTTAACCAAAACAAATTTTATTGCCACATAGGCTAATTATAACTGCTTTCACATCCATATTGTGCTACATTTCTGCTAATGTATGTGTATCTAAATAAAATAGGTCCTCTTATTCACCAAAATTCAGTGCATCTCCTTAAAGAATAAAGAAAACAATAAAGAAAATGTAGCAAAACTTCAACAGGGCACTATTTTACATTTTACATTGTGTAAATCTATTTTAGGAAGCAAAATATAAACTTGCATTGTACCTGCATAATGGATGTGAATAAAACACGCAAAATATACAATCAATAAAAAAACAAATATTCCATAACAAACAGAATGTAACCAAATGAGAACATTTCAAGGCAGAACTGCACTATGGAAGTTCGATTAATGGATGAAATTCAGAGTCATTGTTATTTGACGCTTAATAAATGTAAAATGTTGTGGTAGGCCTACAGTGTCAGTGATTAGTTGTGAAGTCTTACTGCATAAATTTAATCTATTTAATTCTCCATGTGAAAGTTTATGTGCTCAAATTATTTCTATTTGTTAAACAATAGGTCAAAACAAGACGTTTGTAGGACTGATTATTGGAGTCCATTAATCGAACTTCCATGCCTCTTATGTAAGGGTTAATGCCCGACGAGGTGTCCGTTGTCAGGTTTTAATGGACGACGGCGAGGTGTAAACCGGCCGACGCGCAGCGGAAGTCCATTAAAACCTGACAACGGTCACCTCGAAGGGCATTAACCCGCTTATACCATGGTCACTTGCCAAATAAAACATTTTTAAAACATTAGTTTATATTTTAATTAGGCTAAATCTAGTTTTTTCAAATAATAACTTGCCTGACGATTTATTTAGCAACTTGAGATATTTATAGTCCGCTCAGCTTGTAGAACCCTTCAGGTTCAAAAATGCTTTTTTTTTTTCATGAAACACAAAGGTAGGCATAGTTATTTTTTTATTGCACATAAAACACTTTGTGTTACACTAGTCTACACTAACCACAGCCTCCGAAGCACCGCTGTAGGTCGACTCTCCGATGCTGGACTGGAGAGCCGTCAAATAAAGTCGGTGACAGGCCATCGATGCGAGAGCAGTCTGCGGGCTTACTGGGCTCCGTCAGTCCGTGAGAGACTGAAGATGAAATAACGAACGAAGTCGCTCATTGTAGTAGGCTATGTAATATCTAACTAACGTTGACTGCCTGTTGCTATGGTTACTCACACAGCTGTTGTAGGCAGCGCATTTATTTATTCATTTCGAATGGTAAACAGGCAGTTTCACCAGAACTACTTTAGGTGTCCTCTATCACTTTTTAACGGACACCCTGCAGCCAATCAGAATCGAGTATTCACCCAGACCATGGTATAAATAGTAAATATATATATGTAGTATGTACCAATTTACTAATGCAATTTACTAATGCTCACACTCGGTCTCTCACGCGCACTGTCACTCAGTCTCTCTCGCGCGCGACACAATCGGTAGGCGCGCGCTGTTGCTCGCACGCAGACACACTCGCGGTCTCTCTCGTGCACTGTCGCTCGCACGCAGACCGTAGGTCTCTCTCGCGCACCTGGGCTCATGGAGGCACGTGATCAGACACTGGTTTACGGTGCGCTAGATTGGCAAAAAAAAAGCTTTCTGTGAACTGAATGACGCATTTAAAATATCGCTCAATCACGCGAATTTGATCGTGGGAAGCCAAAATCGTGATCGTGATTAAAATTCGATTAATCGTGCAGCCCTAACTGAGACACAGAGAGACTCGTTAGCACACACACACACACACACAGACAGACACACACACTGAGACACAGAGAGACTGTGTACTTTTACTCTTAGCACTTGTATTTTACTGTGTTTTTATTGTGTCAGTCTGTGACTAATGTCTTTGTGTTCTTTACTGTGAAGTACTTTGGTAGGCCTTGGCCTTGGAAATGTGCTATATAAATAAATGTGACATTGACATTATTTATATAAAAAAAAAAAAAAAAATTATATATATATGCTATACAATTTTTATTACTTTTCCAGTCCTGGGGGTTATAAATATTTCAAATAATAATTTATAAATTTAATTTATTCTAATAAATAAATAAATAAATAAATAAATAAATACATAAAAATACTACAATAAAATGCCAAAAAAATTTATTACTTTTATTTCCAGGCCTGGAAAACAATTTAATTTATATAAAAATATAAACAATGATTTATTTATATATAAATAATATATTCATATAATACATTATTATAAATACGAGTAATAATATATCACTTTTTTTATATAATTTTAAAAGTATAAAAAAAATCATGTTCACTATAAAAAGACCTGGAAAACACATGATATTCCCTGACATCACATTTTCCGGGTTTCTGTGGTCACCTGATGTTCTTGGACGCATTGATGATCTCTTTGATCCTCGGGACTCCCAGAGTGATGTTCATGGAGGCGACTCCGGCGAAGTGAAAGGTCTTGAGGGTCATCTGAGTGCCGGGCTCCCCGATGCTCTGGGCACACAGCGCTCCGACGGCAGAGCCCGGCTCCATCTGCGCCCTGAGCAACACACAACTCAACTTATTTATTTATATAGCACATTTAAAAGCTAGTGACACCTTCTCTGTCTGCTTTCAAGTCTCTTTTAAAAACCCTTCCTGTTTTCTTTAGCATTTTGATTCTTTTCTTCGGTTGGTTTTACTAATTTATATTTGAGTCTGATACTGTTTTCAGGGTTCCTACAGGTTTCTTCAAGTTAAATTCAAGTCTTTTTAAGACATTTTTAAGACCATTTATATAAAAAATTAATACCTATTTCACGTCCCTACCAGCAAAGAAAAACAAAATCCTTGAACTTGTGTTCATTTATTTTTCAAATGTGGAATAGGTAAAAGATGATAAGCCGAGCAGGTGTGAAAAATAAAAACATTTCAGTAGGCCACAAGAAAGTTTGCCGAACAATGTTAAGTTGTGTTTTAACATTAGCTAGCTACTTATTCCATGCTGGGAATATGGGGAACTGAGAGACCCCTGAACAATAAACATCAAAAATCATAATAATCGTGGTTGACAAATGAAACTTTTGAGGAAAAATACAGTACGGAGAAGTTACATAGCACAATTTTTAAGACCCAGACATCAAAATTCAAGACTTTTTAAAGTCTTTTTAAGGTATTATTTCCAAATTAATAAATTCAATGCTTTTAAGGCTTTTTAAGACCCCGCGGGAACCCTGTGTTTTGCTACTCCTGTTTTATGGTTACTCTTAGCTATGTTGCTGTAATTTTTTGTTTTATTTGTTGTTATGCATGTTATATCTTCATTTAATCGTGTTGTTCAGTAAAACACTTTGTTCCGCCTAGTGGCTGTTGTAAATGTGCTATAAATACAATTGAACTTGAACAAGTGGTCGAAATCGGTACTGCAGTCCAAATTCAAAATACCAGAGGTCGTTGTTTCCCCCGCCTCCTCAGACTCGAGGCTCACGTGTGTTGCCAGTTTGAGGACACACAACAGGAACGAGTGAAATTGACAACAAAAGCTGAGGAAACTTACAGATTTGTCCGCGTTTTAAAGGGGTCATATAATGGTACATGCACTTTTACAAGTTGATTGAACTGAAATGTGTGTTGGAAATGCCTGTACACAACCATCATATAATGATAAAAATCCATCCAGTGTTTTTGTTTTAATCTCCTTATATGTTTTCCCCTGCCTCAAATTGAGCCGTTCGATCGTGTGACGTCACACGCACGGACGCCCCTCCCACGATTGTTGATTGACAGCAGCGTTTCAACACAGACCCGCCCTGAGCGAGCTGTCATCATAGTCCGTCATTGTTGATACGCTGGAGCAGAATGGCGTCTAAGCGATTGTGGTGTTCTGTTCTTGGGTGTAATAACGAACACAGTCATTTTAATGTTCCTAAATCCGAACCGCTGAAGACGCAGTGGCTGAGTTTGTTTTCGAAGGGAATATTCCCCACGAGCAACGTCACTGCTCTCATGTTTGGCGAATCATTTCTCAGCAGACTGCTTTATAAACGAGGGTCAGTATAAAGCTGGTTTTGCTAAGAAGCTGCTCATGAAAAAAGGATCGGTACCAACTATTTATGTTCCCTCTGCACCTCCAGAAGAAGTGAGTGTAAAGCTTTATTAACCTTTATATTAATCTTTGCAAATCGCTTGCACGCTTCACATTGAATGCGTCTAAGGTTTACACTCAGGGTACATTACGGCATGTTTTCTATGTACGGCGTTCTCAATATAATTCTTAATCCCACGTTTATAATGAACAACGCGTTATGGTTATTGTGTCATACGTATACATCAGTAAACACATAGCGTTCGTACATCTCACTAAGTTACTCTAACGTTACCCTGCCAGTACATATACTAGGGCTGTTGGAACGAATTCCGAAATTCGAATATAATTCGAATATTTAAAAAATCAATACTATTCGAATGCTGAAGTTACTATTCGAATATTGTTTTTTTATGTATATTTTAATTTTTTTTATATATATAAACAGGAAAGAGGCCGCACTATGCATAAATTGTTTTATTTGCACAAACACGTTTCGGTGCGTGCCTTGTTGTGCAAATAAAACAATTTATGCATAGTGCGGCCTCTTTCCTGTTTAACGTTATATATTCTAATCATCAGGCCAGCATTCTTAAAGTTTAAGTTTAATCATTGAGTGAAGCCTGCTCCTATTCCCATTCATTATTTTTTTTATATGCAATCTTGCCTTTCTCGCCACCTTGACTTACACACATGTGAAAATGAAATGCTTTTGTTTCGTCTGATGAACAATAACGTTTTTGAATCGTAACACAATTGTGCACGTTATCCACGCTGTATCATCATAATAACAATACTGTCAAAAATGGTAAATGTTTAACAACATAAAAAACGCCCGTGAAGCGCAAATATCTCGGTGAAAACTCAACGGATTCGGCGAGCACCAAACTCGTTGGAACCGTCTAGTCGAACTGAAAAGAACGATATAAGTTTCAGAATTTTTGGTGGTGTTTTAGCGGAGATATTAGCCGAAAACCATCGGTAGCGCTGCAACCATATTCAGCACGAATAAAATGTTTATTGTAATGTTAGATGTCCCTCGAGTGGACAGAACGTGTAACAACAACCACATGCTATTGGCATTGGCGATCCATAAGCCTGAGTAAAGTCGTTAATATTAATAATAGGATGAATTTGAACATTTAATATTCGAATATTAAATAAAATAAGGAATGGAATTCGAATAGTATTATAGAGGAAGATTGACAGCCCTAACATATACAAAGATAGATCAAAGTGACATTATGTTAGCCAACCATCCAGAAACGTCCTGTTCGAGCCTTAATTGTCGAACTTCTTTGCGGCCGTCATCTTGTTCCGGGTCCGACTCCGGTTCAAACTGATACGGTTGCACAGATGTGTCCTCAGAGACTCCCGCTGCCATTCTTTCTCCAAAATATACCCTCAACTGTTGTCAAGGCAACACTCCAGGTGCATTGTGTCGAAACGCCCGCAGAACAGAGGGGCGGAGTCAGCGAAGCTCATTATCATTTAAAGACACATGCACTGAAGCGGCGTGCTGAAAACAGAGCTGTTTTTGACCAGGTAAAATAAGTGTTTTCTTACAATACTAATGAGAATTTTTAATTAAAGTATATTACAAACTTTTCATTTAGACCCTAAAGAATCAAATTAACTTGTATGAAAATGGCATTATATGACCCCTTTAATATGCTCTCGTTCATAGAGATTTTTAGATGGATTCCGAGGCTTTTTAGGTTGTGTGGAATCTGCAATCTCTGACTCAGTTTGTTTGCTCCTTTCCAAGGCTGCAATACGCTGTGTTTTCCTGGCAACTGGCAACCCGGGGTGTCGAAATACTATAGGCTGAACTGGCAGTGGGCGGAGTCACACAGACCAAAACAAAAACCAACTGACAACACGGAACGTGTAAAATAATAAGTAAAATAACTAGCTGTAGAAGTGTTTTTCAGAGAAACGAGTATGAACTTAGCATATCTGAATATATCTAAATATCTGCAAACATATTATGGTATTTGTATGGTTTAGTAGAGTAAAAAAAGTTTCATACAGCACCTTTAATAGCAATATTGTTGCCCAAAGAGCGCCACGACGCATGCGCGGGAACTGAGATGATGACGTCCTGACATTTACAAGCTTCTCTCTTCTTCTCAGTTCTCGTGTATGCGTCGCGGCGCTCTCGTGAAGGTGTTTCTGCCCAGATTAAGCTCAGCATCTGCTGAACAGTACGAGCACCATAAGAGCGAGCGCTCATCAGAAACTGTGTACCGCTGTGTGTGTTACCTCATATATTTGTCTCTGCAGGTTTCCAGAAACTTCTCCAGCTGGGTCGGAGTGATCCTGTCCAACTGGTACAGAACTTTAGGCTGTAATGGATCAGAAAACAGGCCGTCAGACACACTCTCTCACACTCTCTCACACTCTCTCACACTCTCTCACACTCTCTCACACTCTCTCACACTCTCTCACACTCTCTCACACTCTCTCACACTCTCTCACACTCTCTCACACTCTCTCACACTCTCTCACACTCTCTCACACTCACACTCACACACGAGCTCTTACCTCTGTTGTTCCATTGTCATTGATGCCATACTTGTCACGTGTCTTTTTGATTCTCTCCGAAATTGTTTTTATGAACTTTCTGATTTCCTAAAATTGAAAAGAATTTCACAGGAATTTAGAAAGCAAAATTACATGAGCAAAATTAACCCAAAATGCAATGCAGAGCTCATTACCTGCAGCAAAATCATTTATACGAATTCAGCTTTGCACAAAAAGTAAAAGGTTATTATTGGATAAATCTCACAGATTCTGTCAAAAATATCAAATATCACCTCAAAACTCAAAATATTTTTTTATATATATATTAGATGATTTAGATGTATATTAGATGAAACTTTACTATAAATGTTCATGTTAATTTATTAAAAATGCTGCCATCGCAACAAATGGAAATGAAATAAGTTTTAGTACTAAAAATAAAATAAAAACATTTTTACATCGGAAACTGATTAAAAGGCCAAAAATCACATAAAAACTCAATTTTTTTTTAAATAAATACTACAATAGTATATAAAATAATACTAAAATAACACAGATTTATAATGACTTAGAAAATGATTTAACTTCCAAAAAATGTGTTTAATTATCATGAAAATAATAAAGCAATGCAAATCAAATCTTTCAGCAAAATCATTTCTTTTGATTTGGGGTGAAATATGAGGCACTCAGGAAGCAGTGAGTCGCATTTTGAGGCATAAATCTGCAAATTCACATAAACCTGAAAACCTCTAATGGTCCGGACGGCCGGTTTGAAAGCGTGCATCAGGATTAGTGTGTGTAGATCAGCATCAGCACATTAACACTGGTTACTTCTGTAAGTCATGCTGAACTAAACTCACACCCGGGTCTCATATAAAGACATTAATAAACTCAATTAAACTCACACGTCATGCTGATGCCGTACAATACCTGTAAGTACTTGTCACTGCCAGTGTCTGTCAGTGCCTTTAAATGAAAGACACAGACACTGAGCAGAAACGCTTCAGTCAGCAGTTTCATTTAAGCGGCTGAATGCATACAGGAGAAACACTGACTACATAAAATAAACTAATAAAATAATGCTTTTCAGTTGTTACCTTTCATGTAGTATGTAATAGAGCTGATTGTGAAAGGACTGCAAAGTCTTTGTCTCTTAAAAGAAAGAAGTGATTCTGAACTGAAACGAGTTGTCAGTAATTCAGTCTCACTAACTAATTTGCATAATGCCAGCCTCAGGTCTTGATTGGCTGAGCAGCGTCTCTTAGCTCCGCCCTCAAACACTAGTTTATCTGAGACTGGAAGAGTTCGGCTCGTGTTGTTCGTGTCGAGGAGACGCTGTTTTCTGAGATTGATACGGTAAAATCCACGCCATCGTCACTGTTCGTATCACTGTGCTCAAGAGCTGAGATTCAGATATGAGCATTTTGATTCCGACCAATCACAACAGACATCTGACCAATCAGAGCAGAGCAGCTCTCAGAGAGGCGGGGTTTAGAGAGACGGAATCTGCAGACGAAGCGTTTCAGACACTGAGAGAAAAGAGCTGATGCTGCAGTGTATTATGAGAAAATTAAAGTGTTTTTGACCTTGGATGCATGTAAACATATTGCAGGAGACTCCAAAACATTAGGAACCTTTAAAATAGCATAGCGGGGTACTTAAACCACGTAAGGGACAACTGTATTTTTATGCAACCTGGACATTGACGGCAGATGTTTAACACATTTAGCGATGAGCTTTATTTGAGAGATTCGTGTTTCTGCAACAGCCGTCACTATATAAATGCATCAGTGTTGTTTAAATGCTTCTGCTCTTCAGCATCCTCATGCTATTCCTCAGGAGCACAGTAAAACCACTCATTTTCCTTTATGAGAGTTGAGTGCATCTCCGCTTTGAAAGACACACGCTTATCTGAAGCACTTTAATAAACAGCACTCAAACAGTGAAGAGCTTTAGGAGGACAGACAGGAACTGCCTCAAATGAGAGAGGAAAGGGTTTTGACCCCATGTGAAGATTGTCATTCATAATTTTTCTTTTGTTTGATAAATTCTCTTCATCTGTGGGGTTGGATGGTCAATTCATACATTTGGGACGTGTGTAAAATCAGAGTTGTGGATCATAGTAACTATGTCAATGTGGGGAAATTACCATGAGCTTCATGAGTTAAAGGAATAATTCACCTCTAATGGCTCGTTTCCACTGAGCGGTACGGTACAGTTCGGTTCGGTACGCAATTATTTGCGTTTCCACTGTCAAAAGTTGTGAATGGTACCAAAAAGCCGAACCGTACCGTACCACTTTTTGGGTACCCTTCCGTTGTGGTACCTAGCACAGTGGTACGGTACTAAAGGGTGGAGCTAGACTCACTGCAGAACGCTGATTGGTTGACAGAGTATCGTCACTTGCGCGTGCTACAAGGGCATTAGCAGCATACAGTTGAAATATAATACTACTGTTATTGTGTCACGAAATGTAGTTTTAAGAGTTTTTCAGGCGAGAAAGTAGTTTTTTAAAGCTCAAATCTGTGGTTTATTTATAGATTTATGATAATTTGAAGATCCATTCCAAGCAATCACCGGACGCTCGGCGCTCGTGCACCCCGCCTGGAGCAGCCTTTCCTCGGCTAGTCATTCTGATGTTTGCCGCTGACTCTGACGTCTCTGTAGTGGTTAAACATGAGATATAATTCGTATTGTACAGACCTAACAGGCGATCTTTGGTCTCGTGAATCTATAATTCGTTCCCTGGCCAATAGTTTTGGCAGAAGGCTAAGTGAAGTTTCATATATTTGAGCGCTGAATTTGTATATTTGACTGAATTGTTTGCTTTATGTTATTAAATCTTTACTGTATATCTTTTTGTACCTTTTACTTATACTTTTTTAATGGCTATTATTGATAAAACTGAAATTCAACAAAAATAGATAGTTTTGTCATTTTTTTATTTTATTACAAGATCATCTGTAATGTTGTTTATTGCAACATTTGTACCGAGGCAATATGCAATACATTGCCTGGAATATGTTTAATATTTTTTAAATTTAAACGAAAAGAGGCAGGGTTGTGTTTTATATTTAGTTTTGTTATAAATATAACGTTACATACATGCAGTGAATATAATCAATAGGCTATGCGTTGCCTGAACCACATTTGTGTGCTTATAATGTTTAAAATGTATTTAAATTAAATCGAAAAGAAGCAGAGTGGTGTTTTATAACATATTTCGTTTTATTGTTGCCTAAAATGTACATAACCGGAGTAGCAGAGCGAGCTGAGTGGCGCTTTCAAGAACGCGCTGTTCCATCAGCAGAATTACTGGACTCGCGTCCTCGGGATCATTCTCCTGAGTCGGACTTTGCGTGGCTACTTGGTATTGAGAAACGCCTAATGCCAGCGCTTGTTTCTTGTGACAAACATGCCGAGAAGCAAGATCAAGATCTGCTGTCTGTCATCCATTGTTGTTTACTATGTCGCTTTCTTCGCGCGAAAATGACGTCGATCGCTTCTTTCTGGCAAACACCACGCCTATCAAGTAAGGGTACTGTTGGCAGTGGAAACGCTAGCCGGATCATGGTTTACCGACTCGTACTGTACTGTACCGTACCGTACGCCTCAGTGGAAACGAGCCATTAATGAGCATTATGTCAATTTTCTTTTCTTCTGAGAAACAGAAGTTGTTTGGCAGAATGTTCACGCTGCTCTTTTCCAATACAATGAAAGTGGCAGTGATCTTTTTAACAATCTTAAGCAGGTTAAATGTTCTTACCCAAGACACATTAGGACACATAATCCTATGAATGCACATAAAAAAATACAGAATCAAATCATTCTGAATTGGCAAAAAACTTTCCTGAATAGAATTCCTATGAATTGTGAATCGATTCGATTTCTAACCAAAGATTTACACCCCTATAGGAGAGCCGGTATATTCATAAAAAAATTATATTTTTAATAAATAAACCCGGTAATTTCAGAAGTTTCAATAATGGAATGTTTTTCAGTGTTTATTTATTAATGGGGGGTTTATCATCTCAAAAATTACAATTTCTCAGCATGTTCTACCCAATAAAATAAGTTTAACACAACTAGAAAAAATTATATTCACCATAAAATTTCTATGACTTTTCAGGGTCTATAAATAACACTTAATTTGCTCATATATCCAGGTTTTCCAAGGCCGTGGAAATAAATCAATAAATTTGGTTCATGGTTCATAAATAAAAATGATAGTTGTTGAGGGAATGAATTACCCAAAAAATAATATTAATAATAAAGTCAGATTACCTCTGGATTTTTAGCCGTTTTACATCATTTTAAAGCTTATTTTAATCATTTTCAGGCATCTTGCGTTCCTCTGGTTGAGAACAACTGATCTAAAGTCAATTGCAGTCTATTCCTCATGCAAAGCATGACCTCAGAGGATATGAATATGATTTTTCATTTTTAATAGCATCTTTTTAGTGATTATTGGAGCTTGACAGCTCCTGGTCATGGTCGGATCTGAGTGTATGGAAAAGAGCAGCGTGAACATTCAACTAAACGTCTACTTTTTTGTGTTCTACTGAAGAAATCAATTTCATTCAGGTTTGGATCAACATGAGGGACACAAAAAGTGCAGCGTCTCACCTCCAGAAACGTGTCTCTACAGCACAGAAAGTCTTTTCTCTTCATGATGGAGTCGGTGGTCAAAACCAGCTCGTTTCTGCTCAGCGCCGGCTCACCCGGACAGCCGAACACCGCCTGAGAAAACAAACCTGAGCATCAGCGTTCAGGAGGAGCAAGAGAGAGAGAGAAAATGATGTGTAAAGTGCTCTTCAGCGCTCCCACAGAGAGCGTTTCCACATCCCAGCGTCCTCAAGCCCCATTTCAATCACTTAGACTCCACAGATAGTGGTGATCAGAAATGAAAACAGGCCAGCAGTGATTGTACGAAACTGATGGCAGAACACAACTCTACCATTTCATTAATGTCAGCTCACATTTGAGAAGAGACACCACAATCCACTCTGATTGCTCCTACACGAGCAGAACCGCATGAAACAGGAATAACTAGACTTCAGTTCCTCTGGAGAAAATGATGTGGTGAAAATGTGACTAGTGAATTAATTTAGGTCCTATAATTTGTGTACTATTGTACAGTAAAATGTACTAAAGTAGTAGAAATAATAATTTGTATTTATTTATTAAACAGAAAGAGATTTTATCCATGTTTTAATTTATAAAGTAAACCTCTGTTGTGCAGAAGTTTATTTTAAAAAGAAGTTAATACAATCATTAACTTTAGCATTTATTTTATACAAAAATAAAAATGTATTTTTTTTTTGTAAACGGATTGTTATATTTTCATTTGATTACATTTTATAGCAGGGGTCTCAAACTCAACTTAACTGGGGGCCGCTGGAGGTAGAGTCGGGGTCAGGCTGGGCCGCATCAAGTATTCCACAAAAAAAATAGTATTCAAGTATTCCAAAAAAGGAGCACAACTGATCCAATCTTCTCAATCTTTATTATTAACGTTTCTTCTGAACTGTTCCTCTGAATTTGAACATTCCTTTCTGTACATGATTGGTTCTTCATGAGCTGTCCTTCTGACAGTTGAAGTTCATTTTACAAACTTTCTTTGTCTATAACACATATTTGTGATATTTATATTTGCTTATGTCCTTTTTATTTTCTTTATACAACACATTAATGATATTGAAAGTTTTTTTTTTTTTGGAAGGCACATTTCCTTTTATTATACTTAGAAAAACAATTATTGCTTTTGAAATACAAATATTTGCAGTCATGTCTGCCCGTCTTATTGAATTCTTTCACATGTATAGTGTCTCAAATTACTGACTGCACAAATCAAAGCAAACCTTCTTATCAACCTGTTGGACACATATTACAAGCTCAAAATGATTATTCTCACATTGTTTTAGAGCAGGGTCTCTCTCCAACACGTCGCTCGCGAGCTGCCAGTAGCTCGAGGCCTGATTGGTGGTAGCTCGACAAGGGGCCGTTCACATATCGCGCTCACATATTTCGCGCTCAAGTTCGTTATTTCAAATGTAGGCGCGCGGCAAGCCCGCTCATAATTTAAGCGACGCGCTCATTTTTTCCAGGCGCAGTATGTTTGTACTTCGCGGTTGTCTATGACAACTATTGACAACAAACCCACCGTGTCACGAGACTATCTATGGTAGCCCATAAGGGATAAAAAAAAAATATTTTTTTTTTTTAAACGCGGCACACGCAACGACGGGCCGCACTAACATTAAACTTTAATGTCAAGTAGGGGGCCACAAAATATCACCCTGCGGGCCGCGAGTTTGAGACCACTGTTTTATAAGATTGATTATATTGTACAAATTGTGTGAATATGATTACCACAATGTTTGATGATACATTTGTATTACATCATAAATGAAAAAAAATGAGAAAAATAAAACAGATTTCATAGGTGCCAATTCTCGTTAACATTTATAAATATATTAAATTGCTAGTTTTATGAATTCAATGGATTTGACGACCATTAAAACGTAATCCATACAAATAAATAAAATGTATTAAAAATAAATAAAAAAAACCCCAGAAAAAATACAATTCGGTCAGAGCCGCATCAAGTTTATGACATGACAGCAAACACTGCATATTTAAATTAGCTAGTTAGATTATACAAATTACATTTAGATGCAAGATTTTCAATGAACAACTACTTAAATTTGGTCTGTTCCTCATACAGTTTGAATTCTGAGGTAAGATTGTATAAACTATTTTAATAAACAAGTTTAGGTTTCATCTTTGAGAATAATCTTTGACATACTCTGATGTTGTCGAGGACTCTTTTGAACTCCAGTGGCTCATCTTTCCCCTCCATGGCCGCGGGATCGAGTCCGTCTCCGCCGTAGATGAACTGAATGATGTCACCGGTGGAGCTGCGCACCGTCAGATCGTACTGAGAGCACAAGTCCTCCAGAGACTTCACCAAACGCCTCTGTGCAACACACACACACACAGTCTGAGCAGAACTCATACATCTCTCAGATCGCACTTGTTGTATAAAATGCAGAATTATAAAAAGCCAGTTTTGCAATGACATAAGGGCAATTAAATGACATAATACATTTTTAATATTTAAATTTAAGCTGGAATATTGATAGTTTACGTGCATAAATGAATCCTTAACTTATTAATTGAATCATTATCCACCTTATTTTGCAACACGGAAGTATGTTGTTTTATGCGAGTTGTAATTCATTAGATTATAATTACGACAATACATTAAAGTGCCCCTGCAATCAAAAATGTAATCCCTTAAAACTTTTACACATTTAAAAGTTTTTTCCTTAAATTTCTTCATGCCTTAAAATATCTTGCATGAATATGCAAATGAGCCCCGCCTCCACTCACTCACAGCAGCTCAGAGATCCACTGGTTGATCTGATTGGTTTCAAGCAGGGTTTGAAATTAACACCCGCCAAACTTAAAAAAAATTCAAATCGTAAAAATGAACAGTGGCAGGTAAACCTGTCAAAATCACCAGCCAATTTGGCGTGTTACTATAAGTTTGTATAAGCCAAATCTAATACTCGACTCATGAGTCGTCATGATTTATTAAATACAGCGTATTGCGCAGATTCTGCTCATATCTGGCTTGAACACGACCGTCACTACACATCAAATAACAGCTTGTTCATTTGCATTGAAGCAATAGCGAAGATTAAAAAGCATTTGGTTAACAGAAAATACACTGCTATTTCCCAACATCCTACATTACTTGTATGTTCTGTGTACTGTATTGATCTGTCCACCTAAAACACATTTTTGGTGAAAAGGATGAAAGAGGAAGGGAGGAGATGTTGGATGAAAGGATTTAGTTTGAATAAGAAATTAATGCTGTGACATAGGTAATCTGGTTAATTTCTTTTCTTCTTTTTTCTTTGGCTAGTAGAAGTTCTGAATTGGCCGGTCACTTAATTTAGTAGCCAAATTGGCCGGTGAGTGAAAAAGTTAATTTCAAACCCTGTTTACAAGGTCGTTTGTGACGTCAGAAACACCAGCGATTTCAAACCGTGTTTTTGAGACTGTCTTTGGTTCACTGCAGTTTTAAGGAGGAAATACTCAGCAATGCTGTGTCTTAAAGCACATTAAAAACACCACATAGACCAGTCCTTCCAAAAAAACTAAGTTTTTTTGTGATTGTTGCGGGCAAAAATCCTTGATTATGTGGCCTGTTTTCTTTAAAAATGCGATGGAATATGCGGGATATTTATGCAATTTTACGCGATGAAATTGCGGGAACTCAGCGGGTTTGATGAAAAAGAGAAAAAAAAGTATTACTACCTTAATGTAAAGAGTCATTTCTTATTACTTCCTATGAGAAGCAAGCATACTACATAACAGAAAGTGCTGGAATATTTCAGTTCTCATCTTGTTTTATTTCAGACTGTAACGAGTGGAAATAAGGTGTGGCCCCTTTAAGAGCGGCGCGCTCCCTGTTGAACTGTCTGCAGTGTTATATTGTATATGCGCCTCGAACACCCCATGTGTGCGTGTAATTTCTGTTTGATGCTACTTCTTTTATCTTATTTTGTTTATTAAGTAACGATGTGGACGGTAGAACGTGTGACGACAGTTATACGAGCTCGATTTGGGAATAAAGTACGAGTTGTGAGATGCCAATATCGTTACAAGACCTTAATAAACACATCAAACTTACAAAACATTGATGAGTCAAACGAGTTCTGTAGCTTTACAAAAGGAATATGCTACAACTTCTGTAAAAATGAATAAATGAAATATAAAAAAATAAAGTGTTCGATGATGTATTGTAATGCTTTATTAGCTGGTTGTCCTGCATCTTCAATAAACAAGCTACAGTTAGTCCAAAATGCAGCCGCTAGAGTTCTTACTAGGTCAAGAAAATATGATCATATAACACCGATTCTATCATCTCTGCACTGGTTACCTATCAAGTTCCGTATCAATTACAAAGTACTATTACTGACCTATAAAGCCCTAAATGGTTTAGCTCCTGTGTATTTAATGGACCTTCTATCGCCCTACAATCCATCGCGTTCTTTAAGATCCCGAAATTCGAGGCTTCTGGTCATTCCTAGGATATCTAAGTCCACTAAAGGAGGGAGGGCGTTCTCACATTTAGCTCCTAAACTCTGGAATAGCCTTCCTGATACTGTTCGTGGCTCAGACTCGCTCTCCCAGTTCAAAACTAGATTAAAGACGCATCTCTTCAGCCAAGCATTCACATAATGCTTACCTTTTATACCACTGTTGAATCAGATCGACTGCATTAATATTATGAACAGCAGCTACGCTAATTATTTCCCATCTGCTTTTCTGCTGTTATCTCGGGACGCTAGTCCCGAGGTAAATAGCGTTCGTCAGCTCCAGTTTGTATCCAGCCTCTCACGGAGACTTCAGACGCTCCAACACCTGCGATGAGATGACTAAACGCCTATGAAGAGACGACTCGACGCCTGTGAAGAGACGACTCAACGCCGGCGATATGTTATGCCCTAAATTAATACATGATGATTAACTAACTATATTATTCTATGTACATTTCTGAAATGTACTTTCTGTAAAGCTGCTTTGAAACAATATGTATTGTGAAAAGCGCTATACAAATAAATTTGAATTGAATTGAATTGAATGTTCACTTCGCGTAATTGCGTCACTTCATAACGTTCCCATGGCAACAGGGGGAAACGGCGGCTCTTGTTTTTCAGCTTTCTGCTAAGATATATGTGACTTTTTTGCAACGAAAATGCGAGGATTATGAAATCATGCAAGCCCCGCATATTTTGCACGGATATCGGCAATTTATGCGGCGAAAGTGCGGCGTATTTGAAAAAAATGCCCCCGCATAAATATGGAGTACTGGAAATATGGTACTGGAAATTATGACTTTGGCTGATTATGCACTAAATCATGCGCTCGCATAATGGCGTTTTTCTGGAGGGACTGATAGACATGTAAACAAAGCTTGATTTTCCCCACAGGGGGACTTTAATGTGGATACAGGAGGCAAACGGAGACGTCTCATCTGCTGTCGTACCTGCATGTATCCCGTCTCTGCTGTCTTCACAGCGGTGTCGACCAGCCCTTCTCTACCAGCCATCGTGTGGAAGAAGAACTCAGTGGGCGTCAGGCCAGAATAAAAGCTGTCGGCCACAAAGCCCTTCGCAGCAGGGAGCTGAAACATGAAAGGACAATCACACACACATGTTGCTTTTATTGCACACAGCCTCTGCTTTGTGTCGTCTTTAACCTCTGATCACTTTTAAAAGTTCTGAAACAATTCCTTCAAACAAACAGAATCATAAAGCAAAGCATGTTGAAATATTCATTGGTGCACTGTGGTAATGAAAACATTCAGTTTTTGGACAAAACGTTGCATAAACTTTGGAATTAATCATGCTAGAAGTCAATTAAATACATGCATTATTTCTGACAATTCAAAATGGGGAAAAACTAATTGTTAAAGTTATTAAATAAAGTTTAAACGGCTTCTATAATCTCTCCTGTGCAACACAACGATTGGCTTTTTTAAATTAAAAATAAAATATATTCAAGCACTTTTAAGGACCTGTCTCTATGTATGTTTTTTTTTCAAAAGTACATAAGTTTTACTTCTTCCTACTCATTTTTGTACATGTAAATAGAGTTGGGTTTTTTTAAGTACTGTAAAGTATGGAGTTTTATTTTGTTGTTCATCTGTTTGTTTTTTTACCATTATTATTTTTTTTTTTTTGGATTTCTTTTTTAATTGTATTTACATGTTCAAATTTTAAAATAAAGATAAATCAATCAATCAAAAACTTTCCAGGGCCTTGAAATTTTTTTTTCTTCCAGATTCACAAACTTTCAAGGATTTCAAAGACCCGTGGGAACTCGTTGCGAGAAGTCAATTAAATACATGTATTATTTCTGACACTTCAAAATAGGGGAAAACTAATTGTTAAAGTTATTAAATAAAGTTTAAACGGCTTCTATAATCTCTCCTGTGCAACACAACGATTGGCTTTTTTAAATTAAAAATAAAATAAATTCAAGCACTTTTAAGGACCTGTATCTATGTATGTTTTTTTTCAAAAGTACATAAGTTTTACTTCTTCCTACTCATTTTTGTACATTTAAATAGAGTTTATTTTTTAAGAACTGGAAAGTATGGAGTTTTATTTTGTTGTTCATCTGGGTTTTTTTTTTACCATTATTTTTTCATTCTTTCTCTGATTTCTTTTTTAATTGTATTTGCATGTTCAAAATTCAAAATAAAGATATCAATCAATCAAAAACTTTTTCCAGATTCACAAACTTTCAAGGATTTCAAGGACCCGTGGGAACTCGTTGCTAGAAGTCAATTAAATACATGCATTATTTCTGACACTTCAAAATAGGGAAAAACTAATTGTTAAAGTTATTAAATAAAGTTTAAACGGCTTCTATAATCTCTCCAGTGCAACACAACGATAGGCTGTTTTTAATTACAAAAAGCATTTATTTGAAACCATCCCAGCAGACAAAGGACAAAAGTCACTGTAATTGAAGAATCACTCATGCATACTGAGAGAAAGGGATAAACAGGGACGAAAACTTCTTACTTTGGAGTGCTTTTCAAAGTGAGGCAGTGAGCGGTTCTCAAACCCGTCAGGAACACGCGAGCCGCTGATGGCCTGCTGCCCGACACAAGCGATCATCTGTGAGATGTTAATGAATGAACCTGGAGACACAGAGGTTATTACACAGACATCTGGGACTCGCATGAATCAAATATAGGGTTCGTACAGACACTGTAAAATCAAATCCAGGACTTTCAAGCACTACTTTATGGGTTTTTAAAGGACTTCAATCAGAAATCTCACTTGTCAAACAATATCTATATTATCTTTCAAATTCTAAAAAGGGTAAAAAGATAAACAAAAATAAAACAAAATAGTACAAATAAAGTGCAACGCAAGCAATGATAACTCTGGTAACTTTTTAGGATACTATGACAAAGTTTATTCAAACTAATTTCCCATTATCATATTATCATTGCCCTGAAGAATAAAAGATGTATCATATACTTGGATATTTATAGGCAATATCACACTCATAGCCATGCGAAATTGCTCTATGTCTATATCAGATGGGCTGCAGCGTTAATTTTGTGTGAAAAGATTGTTATATCTATAAAATTGAACTATTGTCTTTCAACAATTCAAGTACCTTTTTATAAATATGGCTGTTTTCAAGGGTTTTCCAGGACTTAAATTTCAAAAAGTCAAATTTAATACTTAAAGCATTTTAAGCACCTTGTACGAACCCTGTAAATATGATATCTATATATTAGGGGTGGAACGGTCAGTACACAGAGGTCACGGTTCGGTTCATCCCTCGGTTCAGACATCACGGTTTGGTACAATGGAGGGAAAAGCAAAACAAAAATGCAGAAGGCATATTTTTTTTTTATTGTGCATGTCTCAGGCTGTACCACCTAGTGTATTACTACTAGAGGTCGACCGATTCATCGGTTTTGCCGATTAATCGGCACCGATAGTTGTTTGGTGGAACTATCGTTATCGGCAAAAATCCACACCGATAGTTTTTCCGGGTTGCGTCCGTTGCTGGAGCGGCTGAGAAGTGCGCGCGGTCATTACACAGCACGAGAGCGCTCAGAACATAAAGAGACTGCTGGCATTATACAGAGTGAGAGCGGCCTCTAGAGGACAAATAACAGACTATCACTGGCTGAGTTGTTTACGTTAACACGTGAGGCAGCGCGCAGCACGGAGAGAACACGCAGCGAGAGCGCTGACATTTAAAACACCGACAGCGAAACGGTATGAATACATAACACTACAGTGTCTACATATTGCCATATCATTACAAATAAATTCATTTGTTGACTAGATGCTGCATCAGCAGAGAAAGAACAGTAGTTTGCCGTCGAGGCTGTGAGGACTCTAACATTAGGCTACCTCAGTCAACTGTTAATGCAATGTGACAAAAACACACGCAGACCTGACCCAAATGTTTTATGGCGCAATTGTTACCATCTATTTGCATGGGGAGGGGGCCAGAGCCGCGTAAGCAACTTTCCGCTTTTATTGTACTTCATTAACACTGCAACGAGTGGAGCAATAATGGGATTTACATGGCATTGACTTGTTTTTTTTTTTTTTTATCAAATTTTTCTAATAAATTCTTACTTTACCGTGACCAGGGGGAGTTGAAGGCATCACATATACACTTAGTTCACGGTGCAGAACAAAACATGAGGCGCCACAAAGCAGGATGGGAAACCACCTCCACCAATCAGACTTCTTTTACCCGCCATTCGTTTTTCGTTTTTATTGCGTCAAAAAAAGTTAATATGTCAAAGCGTCCCAAATTATCTGGTGCCCAGGGGAGGAAAAAAGAAAAGAAGAGGAGGAAAAACGCGACAAAGACAAAGGTAATGTTACAGTAAAGATGATTTTGATGTTACAGAACGATGATCAATAATGCCATTAGTCATTAGCATACATTGTTAGCTAATCTATAAATAACCAGCGCTATCTGCTAGTTCTAACCAAAATATTAACAGTCAATGGTTTTAACAGATAAGCCTAGCGCTATTATTATGGAAAATAGTAATATGAGTAGGCTACCTTCCTCGGACAAATGTGTAAATATTAGATCTAATCAGCAGGTGTATTAATGTTAATTTCATTGACAACATTATCTCACGTTTTCCCAGCTTGTAATAATCAATCAAAATACCATTAATAATCATAATAATAAATCCATAGTTGTAACGCCAGCTGTTAACTGTGTTACAGCTCATATTGTCTATAAAGTGTGTTTATCATGTTAAAATTTACACCTGTGGCTGTGTAAAGTGCACATCATTAATGTTAGAGCATAACTTAGCATTCCCACATGCAATATTATACTGCAGTTTACTGATTCTTTTGCATTCTGCTAATTAGAATTTCATTGTAATGGCAATAAAATTTTAATTATTACTAATATATGAATTACTAATATAATTTGTATCTGAAAAAATACATTGTATATTATACACTATAGTCTACATCATGTATTTATCTTTCACTATAGTCTATTTAGCATGTGTTTAAAATAAGGTTTCTCATTTATATTATTTCATTTTATTGTATTTTTTACAATAATTATTATTACTATAATTAGTATTTTGAATGTGCAATTGTTTTAGTTAAATAAAAGAATGTCTAAAACAAAGCTATTAAGTTTATTGTGAGTATATGTACACTAACAGTGCAAGTACTGTACTGCGATGCAAGGAGGCGCGGGGGAATTATTTTCTGTATAAAGTTTTAATATATTCATATTTATTTATTTAATTGAGCACATTTCAGTTCAGCACTGTTTTATTGTGAGTATGATGTTTGTTTTTAATCCAGTATCCATTAAAAAAAATATCGGTTGAATTATCGGTTATCGGCATGTAGGATCAAACCTAGATATCGTTATCGGTAAAATCCACTATCGGTCGACCTCTAATTACTACATTTGAGTAATTCATGTAATTAACGTATTACTATTGGAGCATGTGTGTTTGTGTGTGTGTGTGTGTGTTAAAGGAAAAAAAAAATGTCTTAAGCTTTGTATTTTTTAAATAAGTTTTATTAATAAAGTAAAGGCATAGAACCAGTTTATTTGTAGTGCATTGACAATAGTTCTATATAATTAGTTTATTAATTAAATTAATAAAAAGACAAAAAGACCCTGAGATATGTTTGCTAATTGGCTTTATGCCACAACTTTACTACTTCCTGAACTTCAGCCAGCCCTTTGTTTCCTGTCTGTCATTATTGGACAAACTGATTAATCCAGGTGTGCCTGGCCTCAGTAACAATAATCAGGCACACCTGGATTAATCAGTTTGTCCAATAATGACAGACAGGAAACAAAGGGCTGGCTGAAGTTCAGGAAGTAGTGAAGCTGTGCATAAAGCCTATTGTACCTGAACGAATTTAAAATTAATTTGCTATATTTCAGATCAATATATTTGTTTTACTTAAAATTTTAATTAACACTAACTTTATTCTCATCTGAATTATAAATAGTTTATTTCTGTATAAAATAATACTACCATTAAAAAACACATTTGATTTTCTTTTTTAATCAATGTAGAATGTGTAACTTAAAAATAAACAGATTAGTGCTCTGTTTGAGGACAAGAAATGAATACCAATGCGATACGATGAATGTCCAGAAGATGGCGCCGACAGACTGTGTTTAATGTGTTGGATAAATAGATAACAGCGGTCATCATGACTCATGAATATTTTGCTGGTCAAAACGGAAAAACATACAGATTATGTGTCCCTAAAGAACCGGCGTATCCAATAGTAGTTCCGCATTACATTAATTTGCACGCGAGTTTTATTTATTTTTATACCGTGTATTCTCCGTGTAAATTCATGCACCAAACCATGACGTCCGTACCGTTTCGGTTCAATACGAATACATGTACCGTTCCACTCCTACTATATATATATATTAGGGCTGTCAAAATAACGCGTTAATTTTGATTAATTAATCTGAGAAGAAATAACGCGTTAAAAAAAATAACGCAGATTAATCCATTGATCCCTTTTGACCTTTGCGGAGCCGTTCTAG
Source organism: Rhinichthys klamathensis goyatoka (assembly GCF_029890125.1). Classification (NCBI taxonomy): domain Eukaryota; kingdom Metazoa; phylum Chordata; class Actinopteri; order Cypriniformes; family Leuciscidae; genus Rhinichthys; species Rhinichthys klamathensis. The sequence continues at coordinate 333,495 of NW_026607109.1, read as the reverse complement.
CCGTAGCCACCATTCGTGTAAAAAGGAGGGAGACAAGAAAGTGCTGCTTGGATCATTGTTTGGAACATTTACTTATAACAAACGGAGTTCGTCAACTCTAAAGTACCACATCAATGCAAAGCATCCAGGAGTGTGTGCGTGAGTCGGTGAGTGTGTCTGAGAGAAAGCGCGCTTGTGTGTGTGTGTGTTGTAACTTTTCACGCGCTCTCACGTCACACAACCATTTTCTCACGCACAGAAATATCGCGCACCAAAGAGAGGACACGGAAACAGACAAGACAGAGCACGTTACTTATATTTAAAAAAATCTCAGCTCTCAGATTCTATTAATTTTTTTTATTACGAAAATCAAACAATAAATACCGTTTTGCCGCTTGTAAATGTGACATGACAGATCCCTATAGCGGCACGTGAACCGATCATCTCTAGCTAATAGTAAATAAACACGAATGACCAATGTTGAAAGATACAGTAGGGCAGCCTAAAACTTACCGAAATGTATATTCCTCGATCAATCAGTGTTTTTCAACCGCGAAAAGAGGTCAATAAAACAGCTGGAGAACAATTATGTCACATAACATTTAGCCTAAGTTACCTCAGGAAAGCCATTTCATGACCATATAGCACGTTAGTTGGCTATAAAAAAAGAGCTATAAAGAGTATTTTTCTAAATTTATGTAGCCTACTACTATATTACATATGTATTATATTTTTACTTATATCAAAGTTGTTATTTGTAATAAACACACATTATATTTAATTTGAGCTATTTTTAACCTTAAATACTACCAGCTGATATGGCTCTCTGTATTTTTACAGCATTGGGTGAGATTGTTTTTTTCTTGAGAAAAATGAATGCCTATCTTGTGTACCTAATATTTATCCAAATGAGTCAATATTGCATCAAATCACAAGAATTAAATTATATTGAAATCGTGAAATTTGTGTCAAGCAATAATAATAAAAACGTAGCTTACCAGAAATTGTACTATGTAAACATTGTAAGATTGTGTATGCGATTAATTTAGATTAATTAATTACAGAGTATGTAATTAATTAGATTAAAATTTTTAATCGATTGACAGCCCTAATATATATATATATATATATATATATATATATATTATATATAGTTCCAGTAGGGAGGTTTGGATGGTACCTTTGGATCCACACAGGGCCATGATCAGCGGGCTGTTGCTTTTGTCCAGTTCCCTCAAACACGCACTGCCAGCGTGATCTCTGATGACTGACAGCTCCTTCAGGATTAACGCCTGGACACACACACACACGTCACACAGAGGTAATCAGATCCAATGTGTGTGTGTGTAGCTCATTCTCTCGCTCACCTCGAGTGTTTCCTCCGCGGTGCAGCCCGGCTGCTGCTGTAACCGGCCCGTCTTCAGGGCTTCGATATATTCGTCACATTTCTTATATCCAGCGTCCAGCAGCTCCTGCTTGGCCTTCAGGAGTCCCTGTCCGGGCGTCACGTCTCCGATCCCGATGGAGAAGCCTCGATTCGCTTCAGGAATCATGAACACATCACATACATCATGACTTTAACCCACACACACTCTCACACACGTCTGGTTTACTATCTTTGTGGGAACTCTCCATAGACGTAATGGTTTTTATATTGTACAAACTGTATATTCTGTCCCCTTACACTAACCTTACCACGTCACACACACACACACACACACACTAACTCGACCCCTAAACCTACCAATCACACAACATTCTTCATTTTTACATTTTCAAAAAAAGTATTTTTTATTATGTTTATTAATCAATTTTCCTTGAGAGGACCAGCAAAAAGTTCTCACAAAGTAGGGAATCTCAAGTTTTACTGTCCTTGTGGAGACATTTGGTCCTCAAAAGTATAGCTAAACATGCCCACTCTCACACACACACACCCACACACACACCCACACACACACCCACACACACACCCACACACACACCCGACACACACAGCAGACACACACTGCAGACACACACTGCAGACACACACTGCAGACACACACTGCAGACACACACTGCAGACACACACTGCAGACACACACACTGCAGACACACACTGCAGACACACACTGCAGACACACACTGCAGACACACACTGCAGACACACACTGCAGACACACACTGCAGACACACACTGCAGACACACACTGCAGACACACACTGCAGACACACACTGCAGACTCTCACACACACACACACACACACACACACACTGAAGACTCACACACTCTCAGACACACACTCACACTGAAGACTCACAGAGGTAAACGGGAGCCAGACGGGCCAGGCGTGACATGGCATCCGCCGCCTCCTCTTGGCCCCAGTCTCGCAACAAGATGTAGAAGATGTTGTTCTTGGATCCGGATCCCAGAGTTCCTTTATCCAGACTGCCACACATCAGCTCACTGTTCTGGATCACCACAACTGCACACACACACACACACACTGAGCTCACTGTTCTGGATCACCACAACTGCACACACACACAAACACACACTGAGCTCACTGTTCTGGATCACCACAACTGCACACACACAAACAAACACACACACACACACACACACTGAGCTCACTGTTCTGGATCACCACAACTGCACACACACACACACACACACACACACTGAGCTCACTGTTCTGGATCACCACAACTGCACACACACAGGTTACATTTGAAATCTGAACACTTTTAAAGTCCCCTTATATTAGAAGGGTTTCTTGTGCCAGTTTTTTCCCCAAATGTCCAATTAATTGTAATCATGAAATTTATTTATTTTCTGAAATTCTGCTTTATTTTACCGCATTTAGAATAATTATTGGTTTAATTACATTTTAATAATAACAAGCATGTACAATCAACTGAATTAATAAAACTTTTTTGTTTTTACAATAATAGGGTACTATACAATTTTATTTTGCAGAAATTCTGTGTTGTCTGTCTACATTTCTCTGGATTACTGATTTAATACAAAGTTACTATCAAAAACAGTGGTAACCAAATTTCCAAAAACCAACAAATCAAACAATTTATTTAATATTTTAAAATATAAATCAGAAGTATAGTTTTCTAAATCAGAAAACTTAATCCCTTTTATTTTTGGGGGAAATAAGACTGCAAAACAGGAGCCTGCCTTCAGGAGTCCCTGTCCGAGCGTCACGTCTCCGATCCCGATGGAGAAGCTTCGATTCGCTTCAGGAATCATGAAAACATCATGACTTTAACACACACACACACACTCACACAACGACATGTCTGGTTTACTATCTTTGTGGAGGCTCTCCATAGACGTAATGGTTTTTATACTGTATATTCTGTACCCATACACTAACCCGACCCCTAAACCTACCCAGCACACACAACTTTCTTCATTTGTACTAGGGCTGTCAGTTAAACGCGTTATTAACGGCGTTAACGCAAACCCATTTTAACGGCGTTAATTTTTTTATCGCGCGATTAACGGTCTTTTTGGCCTAGCAAACTTTGTAGGTTTTTTTTCACATGCTTTTGCAACAGGACGGCATGCGGGCCGCTGCGCTATGAAACCCATTCATTTCAATGGCTTGCGGCGCGCGAGGACGTTTTGAAAGCGCAAGCGGATCTAGCTAGACCAGAAAAAAAACAACAGGCACGACGCGCACACACTTGTTTGGGCTTGCGAGCCGGATGCGCGAGCGCGAATCTCTCTGCTCGCGCGCGGAATATAATGTGCCGAGCACGAATCTCCCTGCTCGAGTCGCGCGCTCTCAGATACACGCTGCTCTTGTAAGAATTTTCTCTGGGCTCGCTCAGAGAATATGCCTGCACTTAAAACGTGTTCAGTGCAATCGCGAATCTCTCCTCTTCCCCAGCTAACAATTTTAGGTTATAAGAATGTTTTCATAACGTTCCCATTAAGTTATAAAAACGTTATTTCTGAATGTTATAGGAACGTTCAAAACGTCCAGTTTTGAGTGGATGTCGAGCGCGAGACGCTGAAATGGAGGCCAATAAGATTCTGAATGGAAAGTTTACTTTTAAAAAGTTGCCAAATGGTTCCATTGACGAGACCAAAGTGATCTGTGTGTTTTGTCGTTGTGAACTGAGCTATCATCATCGCAGCACGTCCAGTCTGAAATACCACTTGATGATGGCCAAGCACACACACACACACACACACACACACACACACACACACAGCTGATGCGAATTCTCCGCCCCCTCGTCAATATCAGGACCTCGTCAGTATTTCTTTCACCCTTTTATTGATGGACAGTTACATTGAGAGATTATTTGCTCCAAGTGAGAATGTTAGTGTGAAATTGAACACAGTATATGCCAATGTTGTTTTCAATAAAAAACATTTGCACAAAGCAAGCCGATCCACTTTTCCATGTTGATAAGAGCATTAAAATGAGAAAAAAAGAATGGGACAAAAAGAAATCAAGAGACATTTAGAATAGATAAAAATGTGCGATTAAATGCGATTAATCGCGAGTTAACTATGACATTAATGCGATTAATCGCGATTAAATATTTTAATCGTTTGACAGCACTAATTTGTACATTTTCAAAAAAATGTTTTTTAATATGTTTATTAATCAATTTTCCTTGTGAGGACCAGCAAAAAGTTCTCACAAAAGTAGGGAATCTCAAGTTTTACTGTCCTTGTGGAGACATTTGGTCCTCAAAAGTATAGCTAAACATGCCCACTCTCTCACACACACACACACACACACACACACACAGAGCGTGTTTAAAGTGCTGCGCGTCACTCACAGGAGTCGTTGGAACACAGATCCTCCCCTTTCCCGCTGTACTGTTTGCCTTTGGTGCGCAGGTTGGCCTTCACTGGACAGCTCTTACTGGGCTTGAGTATCAGACTAAAGATCTGCTTCCCCGTCCACAACCTGATCGGCTGAAACACACAAACGTCACAGTGACGCTCTCAGGTCAACATTACACTTTCAAATCATCAAATAACTAGCGCACAAACTCATAAAAATGAAGTGCATAACCTTGAAGACATGTTTCTGATTTACCTTAAAAGTAAATATTGCAATACACTCACACACGTTCTCACACACACACGCTCTCGTACGCACACACACTTCATTTCATAGTTATTTTTAAGGTTTGACATCTATAAGGTTTATATTGCACATCATTAATGGGGGAAAGTGAAACAAGATGAAAAGCTTGATGCATTTGATACTAAAAAGAAAGTATTAGGCCAGGTTAAAGAAGGTTAGAAAAAGTATATTTGTCTTTCCAGCATACTGTAAAAAAGGGTCCAAACGATGTCACTTCCTGTTTTGTAATATGGATATCAAAACTCTAATCTAATTAGACAGATCAAATAACTAACATTATACTCGGTGAGCAGTTATTACTCAAAGCAAAAAATATAATAAATCAAATAACGTCAAATAACACCCATACAAAGACAAAAGCAATAAAAAAATAAAATAAAAAGTGTCTCAAATAAAGAACTTTCCTTTTTCTAAAACGGCTCCGAAAAGAAAAAAAAAGAGCATGTACAGTGTTTATAAGGAGAGAAGGAGCACTTGAGTGGCAATTTAATAATTTCCCCCCACAGAGCTTCAGTTGATCCAGACCTTGAGAATCGCAGGATAAGGGAGGGAGATCTTGACTTTCTCGTCTTTTCCCACCAGGATGGAGGCGATGATCTGACAGGCTTTGGTCCGGTCGAAGAAAGTGTCTTTGAGCGTGAGCAGGTAAGCACCTGTCACATGATACAGAAAAACACATGACCATCAGCGGTTTAAAGGTGCAGTGTGTAATATTTAGGAGGATCTGTTGACAGAAATGCAATATCATATAAATAACTTTGTTTTCAGTGGTGTATAAAGACCTTACATAATGAACCGTTATGCTTTTATTAGCTTAGAATGAGGCGTTATCTACACACACCGCGGGTCGCTTACATCGACATGTTTCTACGGCAGGCCCCGAACGGACAAATGCGTTTCGTCACTAATGTTGTTCTTCGTGCAAAGATGCTGCTAAAGTCAGCGAATAAAACACTGACACAATGATAAACAAGTAACAATAATATTCACAATAACATCGTTTACTGAATAATTTCTTAATTTATCTTTGTAATGAAACCTCGTTGCTTAACTGGCTACTCTCTGCTGTCTCAGACGATGACGACATCACTTCCTGTCGGCCACCGTAACTTCTGTTGGGTGCAATTCGCAACCTCAACACTAGAAATTACACACTGCACCTTCAACAGCCATACACTGATTTCACACATTTCATGATTTCATGCCTTGTACTACCAACCTGAAGCTGCTGCCGCGATTTACACTATTGGATAGGGGTGTAACGATATTTGAACCGAACCGAAAAACCGCGATACACCACCCACGATACGTATCGCGATACTCTCATGGCGAACCGAACACGCCCCGCCCCCTGCTGCCCCGCCCAGCCCCGGCTCATTGCACCTCATGTGTTATGTGTACACAACGAATAGGGCTGTTGCCTAACCACCATTAACCACATATAGTCGCAATAAGCTCAGTGTTTTGTTACTTTTGATAATAAGCAAGGTGTAATCTTTCAAATTATGTCTATTTGATCACGAAATGCAAACAATAAATGCCGTTTTGGCGCTCTTAGATGTGGCGTGACAGATATCACTGTATGCATGCGGCAGCGCGGAGCGCGATCTTCCTCAGTTACAGAATAAACATGAATGGACACCTGAAGGTATGTTGAAAGATACAGTTTACTTACTGAAAGGCATCATAACTCGTGTAAACACTCAATCAGTGTTTCAACAGCGGAAATACGTCAATAAAACGCTTAGTTTTCCACATAGCTTTATATTTACCTCAGGCAAGTCATTCAGTGTCCACAGCTTGCTGGTTTGCTAACTCTTTCACTAAATAAATGCTATATATTAGCCTATATATTATATTTTACTTAACCTGTTTATGATATCTTGATTATTTAATGTATGTTTAAAATAGTTGTCATGAAAATAACAGCAACTGTGTAAATTATTATATAACAATAACAAATTAGAGTAAAAACATGTTAATGCAAAAATGGCCTTATGTGCAGTTTACATGTTTTCATACAATTTGTTATTTGAGTGTTGATTATTATTATTATATCATTTAGGCTAAAAGTCTAGGCTCTGTTGTTAAGCTTTGATGTTGCTAAGGGCTGTAGTTTATAGGGCTGTTGGAACGAATTCCGAAATTCGAATATAATTCGAATATTAAAAAAATCAATACTATGCGAATGCTGAAGTTACTATTCGAATATTGTTTTTTTATGTATATTTTAATTTTTTTTATATATATAAACAGGAAAGAGGCCGCACTATGCATAAATTGTTTTATTTGCACAAACGCGTTTCAAGAAGGCACGCGCCGAAACGCGTTTGTGCAAATAAAACAATTTATGCATAGTGCGGCCTCTTTCCTGTTTAACGTTATATATTCTAATCATCAGGCCAGCATTCTTAAAGTTTAAGTTTAATCATTGAGTGAAGCCTGCTCCTATTCCCATTCATTAATTTTTTTATTATGCAATCTTGCCTTTCTCGCCACCTTGACTTACACACATGTGAAAATGAAATGCTTTTGTTTCGTCTGATGAACAATAACGTTTTTGAATCGTAACACAATTGTGCACGTTATCCACGCTGTATCATCATAACAATACTGTCAAAAATGGTAAATGTTAACAACATAAAAAACGCCCGTGAAGCGCAAATATCTCGGTGAAAACTCAACGGATTCGGCGAGCACCAAACTCGTTGGAACCGTCTAGTCGAACTGAAAAGAACGATATAAGTTTCAGAATTTTTGGTGTTGTTTTAGCGGAGATATTAGCCGAAAACCATCGGTAGCGCTGCAACCATATTCAGCACGAATAAAATGTTTATTGTAATGTTAGATGTCCCTCGAGTGGACAGAACGTGTAACAACAACCACATGCTATTGGCATTGGCGATCCATAAGCCTGTGTAATGTCGTAAATATTAATAATAGGATGAATTTGAGCATTTAATATTCGAATATTATTCGAATATTAAATAAAATAAGGAATGGAATTCGAATAGTATTATAGAGAAAGATTGACAGCCCTAGTAGTTTACAGCATTAGCAGATAATTTTGTTATCCTTGAGAAACGTTTACTTGTAATTGAATTAATTTAAAGACAAGGACACAATTTGTTCATTAAAGCACTGTTTAATAAAAAATAAAAGCAATTTTAGCTTTCTAACTGTGACAAATAAAGGGATACATGCAGTACTGGACTGGAAGCGCCTTGTTTGGATCTCACGCGTCAGAAATAATCCTACAACACCTCTAAGGCCTCGTTTACACTGCAGGTCTTGATGCCCAATTCTGATTTGTTGCCTATATCCGATTTTTTGGGCCGTCCGTTTACACGTTCTTTAAATGGTGACCCATATCCGAGTCGTGCGTTTACACTTGACTGAAACATCGCGGATGTTTAAAGGGGTCTTCTTGCTCAGATGGACGAACGCGCAGCGAGATCTCAGGACAGGTGGGAACATACAACACGATCTCATGCAAGTGAATATAGCACGAATTTTATTTCTCTTGCCATTTATAGGCTACGCCAAAAATAGTTTTTGCTTGCATATGATACGCACTGTAAACGTGCGTATTGAACGCCATAAAGTGCGTATCATGCACGAAAAAACTATTTTTGGCGTAAATGGCACGTGAAAAAAAAAAGAAGTGCAATATACGCACTTTCATGAGATCGTGGCGGGCTTTAACGAGGAGCAGTGGGTCCGAAATTTTAGGATGAGCAAGCCAACCTTTGATATGTTGTGTCAACGTGTGTCCACATTCCTCTCCTACGATGACACAATGTTTCATCGGGCCATCCGTCCATCCGCAGATGCGCGGCGGGGTTTCTCTCGTCATTAAACCGCGGAGACGCAGCCTAATGCCTCAGAAAATCCGATCTGCCTGTTTACATGACAGTCGCATTGGCACATATCTGATTTACATCTGATTTATTTCCACATATGAACGAGGCCTGAAACCGATCTCGAAATATCCGAATGCATGCGTTTTTTTCTGTTTACACTGTCATAGAACACATCCAATCTGTGTCGCATACGAGTAAAAAAATCGGAATTGGGTCACATTTCACTGACAGTGTAAACGAGGCCTAAGTGACAAGAAGGTCGTTGTCGCTACAAGCGGTTTAACAGCGCCATCTTCAGGCGAGACATCAGATGCTGAAATCTGATTGGCTCAGGAGGGAAACGCACCTGTCAGAAAGTCCTGAATGGCTGCGATCAGCGGCTCACCGTTTCTGGGAGTGACCAGATTCGCCTTCGTCTGTGTGAGGAACACAGATTCAGATTGGTTTATTTAGTGCCATGTCAGCATCCAAGGCTATTTTCATGGCAAAAATTCGGTCCCACTTTATATTAAGTGGCTTTAAGTACCATGTACTTACATCGAAAAAGAAGTACAATGTACTTATTGTGTGGATGTTGTATTGTAAAATACTTTTGCTGCTAGGTGTGTGTGGTATGAGTTGGTTTAAGGGTGGGTTACTGTAAGGGAAGGGTCACAATGTATGTAATTACACTAATTACAGCTGTAATTACATGCTGGTATTTTTAAAACATAAGTACAATGTAAAAACATGTATGTACACAATAAGTCTATGGTATCAAATTATTAATTTCAATGCAAGTACATAGTACTTTAAGCCACTTAATATAAAGTGGGACCAAAAATTCAATTACAAAAATACAAATAGGATAAAAACCAAACGAGCAAAAACAGCAAGTCATATTATACAAGACTTTTTAAATGAACATATGATAAAGAAATCCAAAACCTTTTCAGGCATAATCTTACTAAATAAGGCCTTAAGTGAGGTAACTTCATTAAAAAAAAGCATTCTACTTGTATCAAGTCCAGGACAATCTAATAAAACTTTAAATTTAAAATGTAGGTAATATTAATTTCAACATTTTACTAATACTTCATTAAAAATCAAAGGTTGTATTTGTTAACATTAGTTAATGCACTGTGAACCAACATGAACTAACAATGAACAGCTGGGTTTTTATCAACTAACATGAACAAAGATTAATAACTACTATAACAAATGTATTGCTCATTGTTAGTTTATGTTAGTTAATACATGAACTAATGAACCTTGTTGTAAAGTGTTGGTCGTTGGTGTGTCTCACCCCCATGAGGACGAGCGCTTCAGCTTTGGCTTCTTCTGTCTGCGGAAGGTGGAGGTTCATCTCGTCTCCGTCAAAGTCAGCGTTGTACGGCGTACACACACACTCGTTAAAGCGAAACGTCCGATGAGGTTTCACACGCGCCTGGAACAGAATACAGGAGAAATGACACCGATTTCACAACTTAATTTGATTTAGATTTTTAAGCCCCTGAATCAAAATCAATTACTTATTAGTGTGTGTGTGTGTGTGTGTGTGTGTGTGTGTGTGTGTGTGTGTGTGTGTGTGTGTGTGTGTGTGTGTGTGTGTGTGTGTGTGTGTGTATTAGTGTCACTTTACGTTCGAAAATCGATTGCACAATTGATCGGACCAACCAACAAAGTTTCGAAAAACGAAAAAAGGGAATCGATTTTAACCCTCTGGGGACCAGAAACGTGCTGGCGCGTTTTGCTCGTTTTTTTTCACATAGCAGAAAAATAGACTTAAAGTACTACCATCATTTCTGTTCATATAGAGTTAAGAAATATGAAAAAATAATCTGGTAAATGTCTACTTTTTTATGTGCCCACATACAATCGAAATAAAATATTGTGCTTTTGTAAAATAAAGAAAATAAACAGGGTGTGCGTTCTGCCTCTCGGTCACCGTGAACTTTTTTTCTGGAGCACGTCTCTAATCTTCAACACAACTCAGCTAATACTATTCACCCAGCCATAAGCAATATAACTTTTAAATCATTTGAGTTTGTACTTTTAAATGATCCGATTCAAAACTAAAATTATTATTCTCCGTTTATGTCATCTATATAAAAAGAGAGACGTGTCAGCCCGTCTCATTATCGTTCTCTCAGCTGATTATCTCTGGTAATGTGACACGCCCACGGAGAGCACGCGCTATTCAAACGCAAATATGTGAAGCAACACATTGAGACGCGTTAACGCCCATAAACTCTGAAAACACACATTATTTTTTAGTCAGATTAATCTACTGTCGTCTTGCGCGGCTATATGAGGAACAATCCTGGGACATTTACCACTGGGTTTATTTTCACTGCGAGGATGAACAGATTCAGCTGAGAAGCAAGTGTTTTTTGCAAGTGCTTTGTTCTAATCGCGATATAGAATAACGTAGTGTCTGTAAACGGAAAAATAGCATACTGTTTAAAAATGTGAATCATGTTTGTGTGTGTGTGTGAATGAATGAATGAATGAACGCACAGATACGCACTGTTACAGACTAAATAACAGACAACATTTCGTTGACTCGTTTTGGATAAAGTTTTTACTCTAAAATAGACATCAAATAAGCTTTTTTTTAGGAGTTTCTGCTCATATGTTAAATATATAGTATGTTTTGTCAATAAACTAATCAACTAAGATGTTATAGTGTTTGTTCAAGCTATATCAAAATAATGAATCCTCAACTTTGAAATATGTATGATCAAACTAAGACATTTATGGAGAAAGACAATTTTCTTTTCAAGATGTTTCCAACTCTAACTTTGAACTGAAATAAAACCATGTCTATATGGTGAAGGGTGTGTGATAGAAGTGTCCAGACGTATGCACCCTGTATTTTCCTTATATAAATCCAAACAATTTAAAAGCCATTCTTTTTTAAATCTCCTCATTCTTTGTGCAAGGCTCCTGTAATGATATGGCCTGATAGCACCTAATAGGGCCATTATGGGGAGGGTCTTTGTCTTTCTCAGGTGTGGAATGCCACACATATTAATGAGAGATCACGCCTCCTGCATAAAGCTTTCTCAAACAAAACACGTCATTAAAAATGTAAAAGACTTTGTTGACATATCTGAATGAGTAGTCAGGATGATTCTCACATAGTTTTGGAGCAAATATTCTAGGCTATGTGATACAATTTTCAAAAGTCTTGTGAAGAAATGATCAATATGTGTTTTGTGGTCTTATTTCAGCAACTTTCATTTTTATTTTTTTCAATAACCACGCATAAACATTATTCTATTAAAAAATACAAACATGTACATACATGTTGCTCAGATATCATGGTAGCCAAGTTTGTGCTATATAGAGTGAATTTACACCTTTGCCATTAACATGTTTATAAATAACTGAAAAAAGCACAAATGTCAGTGCATGTCAAAACATCCCAAGGGCCCCAAAAACACTCTGGTCCCCAGAGGGTTAACGGCCTTTTTAACCAAGAATGTGTGTTAGGTGGACAGATCAATACAGCACACAGAACATGTAGGATGTTGGAAAATACAACAGTGAATATAGTCTTTTCTGTTCACCAAATGCTTTTTAATATTCGCTATTACTTCAATGCAAGTGAACAAGCGCGCCGTTATTTGTTGCGCAGTGACGTGTGTGTTCAAGTGAGCCAGAAATGAGCAGATTCTGCGATACGCTGTATTTAATATATCATGAGGATCACAAGTTGCGTATTTACACTAAATCTGCACAGATTTGTCTTGCACGAACTTCCCCAGCAAAGTGAGTAAACACAGAAACACGTGATCTGACAGCGTTTCCCGCCAAAGTTCATTTGTACGCGCATCTGGCGGGTCGAGGGAGTTAATCTCAATCCCTGAATGTTGCACTCCTGTTTGTCATTGTGCTGAAACTTCACGCCAATAAATCATCAGGAATATTGCTGACTTGTGCGTCTCAAGCGCCCTCTTTACGCTCGTCCTAATTATGGGTGTGAACCTACACTGGTCTCACGGTTCGGTTCGATTACGATTATCATGTCAACGATTCAGTTCAATTCGATATCACGATGCACCGCATCCTCAATTTTTAATTTTACTTCAAAATTGATGTGCGCGCGCGTGCGTGTTCGCCTGTTTGGGAAGTCGCAGTGACAGAAATAGTGACATTCCAGTTTAAGTTTCAAGGGAGTAAAGCCTGTTTATGCCATTAAGAAAAAGAAATTCTGTCAAATCAATTTTATTTTAAAGAAATGTTCATTTAAAAGCAGCGCTCATTCATCAGTGTAAGAGATGCGCGCATCAACCGCGTGACGATCATCCATTTATAATCATGCGTAACACAGAATAACTGTAATTTGACCATCGGGTGCGGATACTTTATCAGAGAACATGATTGAGGCGGGTGGATGATCTGTATTTGGCTGCGGATTCGTGTGACGTTGGAGCTCATCCGCGTACAAGCAGTCAGACTCTGCAGGCGTTAGTTAACAGCTCGCGGTGAAAACGGCTAACGTTGTTTATCAAGTTAGTGGTTTTACCTCCTGCATATTCTATGTGTTCTTCTCCAGGTCGTGCTTACCAGGTTGTCCATAAAAGCCGAAATGTGCCCAGATGTAGTAGGCTTTTAAAGTAGTTGGAGCATTTTTAAACACTCGCTCTCGCGTCTCGCCTCCCTCTCCCGTTGTATGCTACCGCAACAAAGCACACACGCGACAAATGACGTCAGAAAAGCGTCAGTTCATTATAATCGGTTATGGTCTATTACTGAAGCGATACCGAATCGTCCTCGTAAAAACGATTAATTTCGACACCCCTAGTCCTAATGCCTGTTAGGTGTCCGTGGATTTGCCTTTATTTGGTGTTGAAAATGGAAACGTCTTTAGACATAGAAAATCGATTTTACAATTGATTCAATGAACACTTGTGTCTCAAAAACCAAACAGGATTTTTTCACAAAAGTGACAGCCCTAATGCGCGGGTCGTCTCATAACCCGCGGGTCGGGTTGGGGCGGGGAAAGAAACTGTCACTTTATTTGTATATAAGTCTAGGCAAATAGATTAAACCCCCGTACAGTGGATGCCATTATTTTTTGCACAGCGAATGTAAAAACTAGGGCTGTCAGTTAAACGCGTTATTAACGGCGTTAACGCAAACCCATTTTAACGGCGTAAATTTTTTGGCCTAGCAAACTTTGTAGTTTTTTTTACATGCTTTTGCAACAGGACGCGGCGTGCGCGGCGCTACGCTATGAAACCCATTCATTTCAATGGCTTGCGCCGCGCGAGGACATTTTGAAAGCGCAAGCGGATCTAGCTAGACCGGAAACAAAACAACAGGCACGCCACACACACTTGTTTGGGCTTGCGAGCCGGCCAAATAGTAGGTTAACGTTACGTTTTGAGTGGATGTCGAGCGCGAGACGCTGAAATGGATGCCAATAAGATTCTGAATGGAAAGTTTACTTTTAAAAAGTTGCCAAATGGTCCCATTGACGAGACCAAAGTGATCTGTGTGTTTTGTCGTTGTGAACTGAGCTATCATCATCGCAGCACGTCCAGTCTGAAACACCACTTGATGATGGCCAAGCACACACACACACACACACACACACACACACACACACACACACACACACACACACACACACACACACACACACACACACACACACACACACACACACACACACACACACAGCTGATGCGAATTCTCCGCCCCCTCGTCAATATCAGGACCTCGTCAGTATTTCTTTCACCCTTTTATTGATGGACAGTGTTACATTGAGAGATTATTTGCTCCAAGTGAGAATGTTAGTGTGAAATTGAACACAGTATATGCCGATGTTGTTTTCAATAAAAAACATTTGCACAAAGCAAGCCGATCCACTTTTCCATGTTGATAAGAGCATTAAAATGAGAAAAAATAATGGGACAAAAAGAAATCAAGAGACATTTAGAATAGATAAAAATGTGCGATTAATCGCGAATTAACTATGACATTAATGTGATTAAATATTTTAATCGTTTAACAGCACTAGTAAAAACGCTAAATGAACATTTCCGTGTGTTAAATAAAACAAAAGTTCAGTGGTTATGTAGCGTAGGCTGTAAACTGTTGGCCTATAAAAATCTGAAATAAAAAATTGTTTAGCCTATTAGATGAATACAAACGCTGCTTTGTAAATGTTGAAAATGTTGAAAAAACCAGCGGGTTGCCCCTAAAATATTGATTTTGGAATTTAAGAATCGTATCCGTTCATCAAATCGGATTCATCGATACGGTCACTTTCTGTCACGGTCATTTTTTAAATGTTGATTTGCGTCCACATAAAACGCCCCCGCAGAGTTACATTGCAAGAAATGAGGAATGCTAACTCACGATATGAGCCATGATGCTGAGCTTATGCAGAGAGGGCTGCCGGTTAAACAGCACGATGTCGCCATCAATCATGTGTCTCTCGACCACGTCCCCGTACTTCAGCTCTTGAGCCATCTTCTCTCGATTACCGTACTTCAAAAACCTGAGACAAACACATTCAGAAGATATCACACAGATTTTTTGAGCACAGAGGAAAAGGGGAGGATAGAGAAGTGTATTTGACCTCTTCATCTGCATGTGTCTCTGTTGAATGAAATTTGCTCCTGGGTGAACTTCAGGACCGCTGCGCACTAGCTTCCTCAACATCTCAATGTTGGCTTTATTCACCTAAAAGAAAACACACACCGAAGTCTTTGCATTACACATTTTATACTTGCACCAATTAGTCACGAAATTACCAACTACTGACCCATCCATCATCCATTGCATTTTAAGCAGGGTTTTTATGGAGTGTATGAACCCGAATACATATGATATGCAAGCTATCAATATAAGGAACATTCTTCCATGTTTTTATTTTAACAGTACACCTTTGTTGTGCAGCACTTTGTTTGCCAGCTTTTAAATGTAGTTTATGTCTATGTGGTGTTTTTAATGTGCTTTAAGACAAACCATGTGTACAGTAAATTCATAAGTCGACAGCATTGCTGAGTATTTCCTCCTTAAAACTGCAGTGAACCAAAGACAGTCTCAAAAACACGGTTTGAAATCGCTGGTGTTTCTGACGTCACAAACGACCTTGTAACCAATCAGATCAACGTGTGATCGTCAACCAGTGGATCTCTGAGCTGAGTGAGTGAGTGGAGGCAGGGCTCATTTGCATATTCATAGAACCACGCATACTAAATGAGGCAAGGGTGTCGAGTTACATTCAAGCTGTTTTAAGACATTTCAAGAAGGAAAAAACGTTTAAATATGTAATTTTGGTGATCAAAGATGAGATTTAAGGGATAATATTGACTACTGGGGGACTTTAAATTTTTTTTTTTTTTATTACAACTTTTTATTTAAACTGTTTAATGCCTTAAAGACCCAATCCGATGAAAATAATGTTTTTCTAGGTGTTAACGTGTTCTTGTGGCATTTTTCTGTTGTTAGAGGACATATCTTGAGAAAAATAAGCTCAAAGTTGTATTTCTGAGTATTTCTACATTCAAATGGCTGTGAATCAGTAGCAGACGCTAAAATGCCGGTTAAAATCGACTGGAGTTGTGACGTAGTAACTCCACTGGGCGTCTCCACACACGACGTCTTGGAGTGAAATAATGATCGGTGATCGGTGATAACTTTGATTAACTTCGGATAATAATAATTAACGTGTATATAATACTGTTGCCCCACCGGTATTGGGGGTGTAAGCTAGGCGGGAGAGACAGAGCTCTCAGCAACGGGCAGGGGGAGGGTCGTCTCCGTGCCAACGGCTCCGCCCACAACGCAGAGGCGAATTGCTAATGAGCTACTGCCGCTCTGCTGAAGCGAAGTCCCAGAAAACGGCACAGGTTTTGTGATTTTGGCTAAAAATGGCATAATCATAATTTAAAGACCACTGGGAATGTTTACAAATAGCTCAAAATATGATCGGAGTGGGACTTTAATGCGTTAAATCATAAATCCAGAAATTTTCAGATTTTTTTTTTTACATTTAATAGTGCCACATTATTGTAGATAAATAATAATACATAAATGCTTCTTGACTATCAAAATGTAATTAAACCAATAATTAAATTAAATAAATCAGAATTTGGAAAACAAATCCTATAAAAAAATCCTATATACTTAACTATTTCACCAACTAATTGACTAGTAAAAATGAGTAGTTGTGAACGCCTTATGACCCGCAGCAGTAGCTGCTCTCACCTTCTCCGGGTAGGTGAGGATTTTGGCGACGTGAACCGGTACAGCGACCTCATCAATCCTGAGGTTTGGGTCGGGAGAGATGACCGTTCTGCCGGAGAAATCCACTCTCTTTCCAGACAGGTTACCACGAAACCGCCCTGGAAATAGCAAAACCAGGCAAGGGAATGATGTTCAATGTCAAAGCAGCACTGCCTACACCAGAAGACTGATGCCTTGTCCAAATACACACACTTGCGGTCTCGGCCACTTGAGAACGCGTGCACACGATGAAGTAAGTAATCTCCAATACAGTGGCTAAGTGTATCCCATCATCCACTATGTCCGTCATGCAAATCTGCCAAATGCATAAGGCAAGGCAAGGGAAGTTTATTTATATAGCACATTTCATACACAATGGCAATTCAAAGTGCTTTACATAGAAGAAATTAAAATAATCAAAACAAATAAGAATAATTAAAACAGTTTAGAATAAAAAATCAAATAAAATGTAAATGCATAAATGTAAATGTAATGTTCCTCATGTGCTTCGAAATCGCGATGTGATGAGAAAAACATTCCACTGTAATTTTAATTAATTAGGTACATATAATTTGGTAGTAAAACCATAAAGTGCTGCACATTTTATTGGTGCAAAGATGAGTATGGTGTGTGTAGGCCTATTTTGTACAACTGTTTTTATCACTTAATTAGAAGCACCACAATTTTAAATTTGTGTTTTATGTTAGTTACATAGCAACTACTGAACAGACATGAAGAAGTTTATTTTAAAATGCAAAGTATTGAAAATATAATAAATAAAAGCTAATTTTTTGCAAGACTATAAGTGTGTCCAATCGAGTAGGGCTTTCACTTTTGCAAAAAAAATCCTGTTCGATTTTTGAGACATAAGTGTTCATTGAATCGACTGTAAAATCGATTTTCCAAGTCTAAAGACGTTTCCATTTTCAACACCAAATATAGGCAAATCCACGGACACCTAACAGGCATTAGGACGAGCGTAAAGAGGGCGCTTGAGACGCACAAGTCAGCAATATTCCTGATGATTTATTGGCGTGAAGTTTCAGCACAATGACAAACAGGAGCGCAACATTCAGGGATTGAGATTAACTCCCTCGACCCGCCAGATGCGAGCCAATCTGGCGTTTCTGTGTTTACTCACTTTGCTGGGGAAGTTCGTGCAAGACAAATCTGTGCAGATTTAGTGTAAATACGCAACTCGTGATCCTCATGATATATTAAATACAGCGTATCGCAGAATCTGCTCATTTCTGGCTCACTTGAACACACACGTCACTGCGCAACCAGTGGTGGAATGTAACGAAGTACAAATACTTTGTTACTTTACTTAAGTACATTTTTCACATATCTTTACCTTACGTAAGTAGAATCAATAGTGCATACTTATTACTTTTACTTCGTTACATTTTGCAGCAATTATTATACTTTCTACTCCACTTCATTTCTACAACGTTCTGTTACATTTTCGTTAAATTTTCTGATCAGTTTTTCCCCTGCCAAAACGTCATCCTGACCGTCCGTTCGTCGCACGTTTGTCTCACCAGTGAAGTTTGGTTGCCATATCAACCCGGTCACACTAAATGCGTCTCTATAGCACGCAGTTATTGTGCAATTTATACGCAGAAATTTGTTTTTACGTGCATAGGATACGCATGGGTAGGTTTAGTAGTGGTGTGGGGTGCGTGTCTAGCCTATTATACGTTTGGTTAGGATTAGTATGGCAAGCCAAGAGGTTCAGAATTACGCCATAAATTAATCGCGTTTACAGCCAAGCCCCGTCAAATTAAGCTTGATGTGTATATTGCCTAATTGCAAGCTTGTTCAGAAATGGTGACAAAAACTTAAAAATAACGGCTTTTCCATCATTATAGGATTATTAGGTTGAATGAGTTAGAATGAACTGTTTTATTAATCATTTGAATATAGACATTAAAAGAATAAATTGTTATGCAAGTACTTTTACTTTTAATACTTAAAGTACATTTAAAATCAGGTACTTTTTACTTAAGTAGGGTTGTCATTGTGGTACTTCTACTTTCACTAAAGTAAATATGTCTCTGGTTATTTGTACTTTTACTTAAGTACTGAGATTCAGTACTTCCTCCATCACTGTGCGCAACAAATAACAGTGCGCTTGTTCACTTGCATTGAAGGAATAGCGAATATTAAAAAGCATTTGGTGAACAGAAAAGACATTGTTATTTTCCAACATCCGACATGTTCTGTGTGCTGTATTGATCTGTCCACCTAAGACACAATTTTGGTTAAAAAGGCCGTTAAAATCGATTCCCTATTTTCGGTTTTGAAACTTGTGTTGGTTGGTCCGATCGATTGTGCAATCAACGTAAAGTGACAGCCCTACTATCGAGTAATCAAAAGTTCTACACACACTTGCAGTCGTTACGCCTACTTGAACACTTGGGCCAAATAGAGGAAATGCGTCATGCAAGTAGACAAGTGGTCAAGCGCAAAGACCGCAAGTGTGTGTGTTTGGACAAGGCCAAATATAACACCAGCATTTCCACAGACTCATGGGAAAGGCTGGCGTTCAGCGAAGCCCTTGAGCTCTCAGCGGGCCGTACCCTGTTTTCCCTTGAGTCTTTGCACAAAGCCACGGGTCCATTTCTTGGGTGCCATGTTGAGCGGGATCCCCGAAAGCTCGCTGTTGATGTACAAAGCGCACTGGAGCTGCAGAAAGTCCCAGTCCTCCATGATCATCTGGGTTTTGGCTCCTGACATGCGGTGCTGTGGGTGAACACAACTGCAATTAGGCCACATTTACAAGTCACGTATATACTAGAGATGCACTGATGCTACATTTCTCTGCCGAAAGTATCCGGGGCGCTCTCTCTCTCTCTCTGCTCGTTATAAGCCCTGTCAAGCGCAGCAGTCATTCTATTCTACATCACTCACCGATCAAAATAGGCTTTGGCGGGACAAAGCGGACGATTTGACGGTTTTAGAAGATTAACAACCCGAAACTAAAAAACAGACTAGAGTAGGCCAACTTTCTGGAGGTGTACTGCCCCCATCTGGTATGGAATATGTGGAGTATAATTTATTTTTTGGCAGACATTCCACATGGCACCTTTAAGGGAAAAAAAAATCCCTAAATAATGCTGCAAACTAGAGCTGGGAATCGCTGGGTACTTCACGATACGATACGATATGCGATACATTGTTCACGATACCGATAATATCACGATATGGCGATACTGCGATAATCGACATATTATCAGTAATAACTCACAATATATCATGTTTTAAGAAATACAAATTTTTTTTTTCAAGGACTCTTGTCCTAAATATAGCAGGCTTCATTCAGTGATTGAAACAAATATTATTAACATTAATTGAAGTTTTACAGTATATAGAACCGACATTGAACGCTCCGAGCGAGCTGTGCTGTGGTAAACTGCTGCTAGCTTGCTAGTACTATGGCTATTTCGAGGGCGTCTGGCCACGCCCCCATTGGCGGGCTCTGACGTGTCTGATGTAATGCTAGCTCATTGGCGCACACGTTGGAGGCGCCCGTGCCATTGGATGTGCAGTTGACGCAGCACAGCCAATGAGTGAGCCAGACACTCACTGTGCTATCTGTCTGTGCAGCTGGAAAATGCGTTTTACGTTTTAAGCTTCAGAATTTCGCCACTCGCAAAGCAGACAGCCACGCCTCTGCTACCGCGGGCGTGTTTTTCACACATGATTCGAATATTAATTTTCACCTTCGAATTTCTGTTTTTTAAAACTATTCGAATATTTATTCGAATTTAGAATATTCGTTGACAGCCCTAGTCATGTTTGGCGTCTCAAACGGGCCTGATGCGCCCTGCGTACCTTCTTGATGACGTCGTTGAGGAAGATGATTTCGGTTAACTTCATGGTCAGATCATCTTCATTGGTGCCGGATTTGAGGTCGCTGACGACGGAGGGCCGGATGCACAGGGGAGGAACTAACAGGCGCGTCAGGATCAGGTCCGCGGGTTTGCCGGATTCGGGATTCATCAGCAGAAGAGGAATATCCTCGTTTGGAATCCTCCGGAAAAGATTCAACACAACCAGAGGATTGAGGTTTTCCTGGATGACAAGGAACGAGAAGAGGAAAAATAAAACTTTCAGTTAGTGGTGCAAATGATCACAAAAATCACGGATCGGATCATTTTTCGTATCTGTGAAAAAAATATATATATATACACATACACACACACATATACACACTATATATATATTGGGGGAAGTTAATGTAACTTTACTTTTCATTTATTACTTAAAACTCACTTCAAGTACTTTCGATACCACATCAAAAACTACTAACCTAACTGATAAAGTTCAAACATTATTAAAAACAGGTGAACAGTCAGTAATTTAATAACAACAAATACACAAACTACAATCAGAGATGAATACTAAATAAAGTTACAAAGTCTAACAGTAGTATTTAGGTACAGAATTTAATAATTAGGCCTAAACGTAAAATAACACTATTTGTTCACTGTAGAAATTAAATATAGTTTCATTTTTGTTAAAGCTGTATCTTGTTGTTTTATTAACATTAATGACACGGACGACACCATTTAGAGATAATTTTGTGTGTATGTGTCCGTTCAAGTGAATGAGAATCAATTCGGTGTTCAAGCGCTGTCTGATACGGATCACGGATCGACATAGTTCCACCCCAACTTTTATTTCTATCAGATAAATCAACAATTCAGACAAAATCCACGAAAATACACGTCACTGCGTGGACAAGCACTGTTAGTTTTCCTGTATCCTGATTGGTGGATATTAACCTGTGCTCTGGCCAGCAGTGACTCCACTTCTTTGTTGTGTTCAATGGCGACATCAAACGACTGGAGGAAATCAGACACCATGGGATCGATGACTTTCTTCGTGGTCTTATACTTCTCATGAATGATCTTCAGCAAGCCACATTTCTTCACGGGGCCTGGAGAGACATGAGCAAAGTTTCACGGGGTTGGGAATCGAAAACTTGAGGTCAGGAATCAGATACTTGTTATACAACTTTAATTTCGATTCCTCTTATCGACTCCTTTGTGAGTGTTAATGTGTTTCAGTGTTATATTACGTTTTATTACAGTTTCTGTACATGAATCCCTGAAAATCTTAAAACACTGTTTATTTCAATAGTATCATTGTTCAGTTGCATCTATGTGTTGCTATTGTTTTTTTTTAATTACTGAGTGTTTACTTGTCTTTATTAATGCTTGAGATTTATATTAGTTAGGCTACTTGTCTTTCTATGGTATTTTTAAACCACAGGCAAACGTTCCTTGCATAAGTGTTCTCTATAGCCTGTTGAATTCGGTTCATGAATGATATTCAGCTACGATTAAATGGTTTGCAATAAGACTAAATGTGAATGATATCTAATTTTTCTTTTGTTTTTTTACAGTATTCAGGGTTCCCACACCTTGGTTAACTTCAAATTCAAGGACCTTTCAAGGACTTTCCAGGTCCAAAACCCTCAAATTCAAGGACTTAAAGCAACACTAAGGGCGTTTTCACACCTGAAAGTCCGCACCAAGGTCCGAACCAAAGTTCACGTTTTGATACATTTTATACTTTTAGAAAGTTTTGGTTTGGTTTCACACTGCAATTATGTGAGTGATTATTAACTTTACTAAAGAACTTTACGTGACATACGTGCGTCCTGTCGTCATCATATGTGGGCTGCATCTTGACATTGATTGGTTTGTAAATGGACGTGCGTCTGACGTCAGTGTGTTGTTGATTCGGCGGGTAACTTTGACAACATCAATGAACAGACGCATATCGTTGCAACTATATTGTTATTTTTATGGCATAATAACCTGCAGCACCAACTATACTATACACAAGGCTAGGTCAAATTCGCCATATGAACGTCCTCGTCGTGCGAACATTTTATCAAGTTGACTTCTTATGTCATCAGACCATACTTCAATTAAAAACCTCGTCTCCTCCTCTCCCCATGTGCTGCCACGGCTCATTTCTCCGGCCACCTTCTGTTTTTCCGGCTATGCGGGAGCCACCGGATCTTCCTGTAAAAGGTCTGAAAGTCCGAACCATGCAGAAATGCTTTCACACTAGAAACGAACCAAGCCTTTGTTCAGTTTGATCCGGACCGAGACTACCTCTTTTCGTCGGACCAAATTTAATCTGTTTGGTCTGGACCGTGGTCCGGGGGAGCGTTCACACCTGTCATTTTGATTCGGACCACACTGAAAAGTCAGAAAGTCCGGACCAAACAAGGTAGGTGTGAAAGGGCCCTAAGTAAGATTTTTTAACTTAAAAAAATGTTTCCAAAATGGTTTCAGTGGTTCATCAAGTCGTAACAGGGTGAAAGGCACTTCTGGATTCGCTTTGCGGTCCTATATCTGCTATAACCACGCTATGTGAGATTGCCAGATCGGGTCGCGTTTCTGTAGTTCTAATGGGACATAAGAAAACTACAAATTTGACTTGCTATACGTCAAGCGTTACAATAGTCATTATTTTGTTTTTCTTCGTTTCTGAAGTCGCAATACATCATACTTTCATGAAATCATGCAACATACTCTACCTTGTCTGTGGACATCGTTCATTCCAAAGCTGGTGCCGGATAAACAGCTAGCGTGCGCGTGCGACAGTCGGCTGCGCTAGGCTAAATTATTTACAACAGCGGTAATGGACAATTCCGCTTCCAACCTGTAGGGCGACCGCAGAGGAAAAGTTACTTTGTGTTGTGTTTAATGTGGGGATGATCACATTAATGTGGGGACGATCGTAGTAGTGCGCGCGATGACGTTCACGCGCACACAAAACTACCACGATCGTACCTCAACGTTTGTTGTTGAACACAACAAATGTGTCCCCACATTAAACACAACACAAAGTACCTCACGCGGGAAACACTTAACCTAATTCGTAAATGCGAGTAACTAACGTAAATCAAGCAAGCTAGAATGCATAGGCCACGAAGTGTTTGTAAAATAACCCTTTCATCCGATCGGAGGGAATAATATGCACAAAATAAATTCAAGCACTTTCAAGGACCTGTATATCGATGCGTGTTTATTTTCCAAAACTTTCCAGGGCCTTGAATTTTTTTTCTTTTCGGATTCACAAATTTTCAAGGATTTCAAGGACCAGTGGGAAGAACCCGGAGCATTGGAATCGAAACTAGGAATCGATAAGAATCAATAAGCAGAATCAAAATCGTTAAAATGAAACCGATACCCAACCCTAATGTTTCATCACATCATAAAGATCAATGCAGAAGAGTGCAGTTTATATCAGTCTGCTGTTTTACCGTTGAACGCACTGCATGTCACGCATATGGTTTTCTTCCTGCATTTGTCAGAAATCTTCTTCTTGAGGCCGCGCTTCTGCAGATACGCCAGTCCGGGTCTGCGCAGGTAATCCAGAAACTGAAGCTTTTCCTCTTTGGCCAGAAGGATGTGAGAACACGTCTTACAGACCATCTGCGTGAACACGAATATAAATAAGATGTGCATAACTGTAATAATAGGTCAATAATATAAAATAACAAACACTAGCAATATAGATACTAATAATTAGGGGTGTAACGGTACATGTATTCGTATTGAACCGTTTCGGTTCGAGGCTTCCGGTTCGGTACGCATACAAACCGAACGATTCCTAGGACCATTTTTCCTGCCGACAAAATTCGCGCTGGCGCGATCACCACAACGTTGCGCAACATCAAATGGCAAGCGGAATGAAAGCGGAACGAAACTGCGCTACTCATTATATTGTGCTTCACGGATCGTTGATCAGTTCGGACCAGCAACATCTGTGCAGCGCGAGCCGATCTCGATCAAGCGACACTGTAACTACACAGCGCTAAGATCCAGTGAAGAAAACATTTGAATTCGCCACTGAAGTAATAACATCGCTGCGAGATCTACTGAGAAGGATTCACATTTCTCCGTTATTAACCGTAGATCTCTATTAGATCAAACAGCGCTGACGTGGAAACCAGGAGAAACATTGTGCCGTGAATGAACTAGTAATACTTTACGTCCACAGACCAGCAACATTCACCATGGATTTAATATAGTAACAACACTAACTGTAACCAGTTTGGCTGGAATAGTGAAATGCTTTCAAGTACCTCACACATCTTTTTCCAGCACTTCAAAACTCAAATATTATATAAATAAATATATGAAGAGTTCAGATGCAAAAGCCTCTAAATGCCATTTGAAATTTTCTTCTAGAATGATCATTTTTATGAAGCTTGTATATTTAAGTTCAGTAATTTCACTCAAATGACAATTAATAGGTAATCTTCATTGCCATTTAAGTGAAATTACTGAACTTAAATATACAAGCTTGATAAAAATGATCATTCTAGAAGAAAATTTTAAATGGCTTTTGCATCTGAACTCTTCATATATTTAAATGTTATTTTTAATGTGATGATGACCAAAACATTATTTGTTCATCCTTCAAAGATGACACCCATTTATAGACCTGAAAGTTTCAAGATGTAGGAAAACTCACACTTATTTAAAAAATATTTTTTCTTTTAACAAATTCTGTGGCATTTCTTACTTTTTGCTGTATCGAAAACGTACCGAACCGTGACTTTAAAACCGAGGTACGTACCGAACCGTGATTTTTGTGTACCGTTACACCCCTACTAATAATATAAAAATACGGTGACGCTATAGTAGTTTAGGGTCCAATTCTCACTATTAAGTGGTTGCTTATTAGCATGCATATTACTAGGATATTAGTACTAATAAAGCACATAATGCCATATTCTGCATGATCATAATCTACATCCCTTAATCCTATAATACTTCAACTTAACAACTATTAATAAGAAGTAATTAGGAGTTTATTGAGGAAAAAGTCATAGTTAATAGTGAGAATTGGACCATTATCTAAAGTGTGACTAAAAATACAATATAATTCATAATAAAATAGATATATGTAATATAATTAAGTAAAAATAATTTAATAATTATCTTTATTATTATGATTTATATTGTATTATATTATAATATAATACATATTAAATTGTATGTAATATAATGTAATTTTTTAACCATAATATTTATAATGTATTATATATTATTTAGTCACAGTTTTATAGCATTTTATATTATTGAGCCTTATTACAAGTTATATATTATTGCACCAAATTATACATTTATTCTATTTATACAATATTATGTATTATATGATTATTTCTTACATTTATAATTTATATATATTTTTATTATTATTACAATTTATACTGTATTTTTCAATACTTATAAGTCAATAATATACAATAATTTATAATACAGTACATATTTTATTTATATTTATAGTTATTTATGTTATTACTTTTTCTACACCTCTAGGTCAATATATACAATATTTTATAATATAATATAAATAAGCTAGTATATATGATTTATATAATAATATTTGTTTATTTTTTTAAATAATACTTTATTTTGACTTAATATTGTTATATTATCATGCAAACTTAAAAAATATTAGACAAAAGGATGTATTATATGTGTTAAATGCAATATTGAATATCTGACCGTAAACCCAGAGCAAAACACTGTGCGCTTATAGACACGTTATGATGATCTCACCTGTAGGATCCCAACAATAGCTTTGAAGTATCCGACGTGAAAGCAGGGCAGCTCCAGATCCAGATACCCATAGTGTCCGAGACAGTCCGCGAGGTTCTTCCCGCAGGTTTCACACGGCCTGTCCTTCTCGCTGGTTCCCTGAACACATGATGAGATGATCAAGCCTCGGTTAATCATCTAACAAACCCTTTTTTCTGCTGTATTAAAGGGTTAGTTCACCCAAAAATGAAAATGATGTCATTAATGACTCTCCCTCATGTCGCTCCAAGCCCGTCAGACCTCCGTTCATCTTCAGGACACAGTTTAAGATATTTTAGATTTAGTCCGAGAGCTTTCTGTCCCTCCATTGTAAATGTGTGTACGGTATACTGTCCTTGTCCAGAAAGGAAATAAAGACATCATCAAAGTAGTCCATGTGACATCAGTGGGTTAGTTAGAGTGTGTTGAAGCATCGAAAATACATTTTGCTCCAAAAATATCAAAAACTAGGACTTTATTCAGCATTGTATTGTGTTCCGGTTCTGTTGTGGATCCGCGTTCAGTGCCGCTGCTGACGTGTGTCTGGTGTGTGTGTGTTTCTGGTGTGTGTGTGTGTGTGTGTGTATTCTGGTTCTGTTGTGGATCCGCGTTCAGTGCCGCCGCTGACGTAAGACGCTGCTGACGTGTGTCTGGTGTGTGTGTGTGTGTGTGTGTGTGTGTGTGTGTGTGTATTCCGGTTCTGTTGTGGATCCGCGTTCAGTGCCGCCGCTGACGTAAGACGCTGCTGACGTGTGTCTGGTGTGTGTGTGTGTGTGTGTGTGTGTGTATTCTGGTTCTGTTGTGGATCCGCGTTCAGTGCCGCTGCTGACGTGTGTCTGGTGTGTGTGTGTGTGTGTGTGTGTGTGTATTCTGGTTCTGTTGTGGATCCGCGTTCAGTGCCGCCGCTGACGTAAGACGCTGCTGACGTGTGTCTGGTGTGTGTGTGTGTGTGTGTGTGTATTCCGGTTCTGTTGTGGATCCGCGTTCAGTGACGCTGCTGACGTAAGACGCTGCTGACGTGTGTCTGGTGTGTGTGTGTGTGTGTGTGTGTTCTGGTTCTGTTGTGGATCCGCGTTCAGTGCCGCTGCTGACGTAAGACGCTGCTGACGTGTGTCTGGTGTGTGTGTGTGTGTGTGTGTGTGTATTCTGGTTCTGTTGTGGATCCGCGTTCAGTGCCGCTGCTGACGTAAGACGCTGCTGACGTGTGTCTGGTGTGTGTGTGTGTGTGTGTGTGACGTAAGACGCTGCTGACGTGTGTCTGGTGTGTGTGTGTGTGTGTGTCTAGTGCGCCCGAGCTTCGTTTACAGTCTGAGGGAGACGCACGCTGGAAACAAAACAATCTTCACAAACATGTCTAAGGATTTCCACACAGAGGAAGACTTGCATTTTTTTGCCCAGCCATATTTATTTGAACCCGAACACACACACACACCAGACACACACACACACACACACACCAGACACACGTCAGCAGCGTCTTACGTCAGCAGCGGCACTGAACGCGGATCCACAACAGAACCCGAATACACACACACACACACACACACACCAGACACACGTCAGCGGCGGCACTGAACGCGGATCCACAACAGAACCAGAATACACACACACACACACACACACACCAGACACACGTCAGCAGCGTCTTACGTCAGCAGCGGCACTGAACGCGGATCCACAACAGAACCAGAACACACACACACACACACACACACACACACACCAGACACACGTCAGCAGCGTCTTACGTCAGCAGCGGCACTGAACGCGGATCCACAACAGAACCAGAACACACACACACACACACACACACACACACACACACACACACACACACACACCAGACACACGTCAGCAGCGTCTTACGTCAGCAGCGGCACTGAACGCGGATCCACAACAGAACCGGAAGACAATACAATGCTGAATAAAGTCCTAGTTTTTGGAGCAAAATGTATTTTCGATGCTTCAACACACTCTAACTAACCCACTGATGTCACATGGACTACTTTGATGATGTCTTTATCTCCTTTCTGGACAAGGACAGTATACCGTACACACATGTACAATGGAGGGACAGAAAGCTCTCGGACTAAATCTAAAATATCTTAAACTGTGTTCTGAAGATGAACGGAGGTCTGACGGGCTTGGAGCGACATGAGGGAGAGTCATTAATGACATCATTTTCATTTTTGGGTGAACTAACCCTTTAAGAGTGTAGTGTGTGTGTGTCAGTGGTGTCACCTCACCATGCGGTGGTCCAGGACTCCATACTGCAGTGGTGTGTGGCTGGTGTCCTGGCTGTACAGGTTCTTGCTGACCACCTGAATATGAGCCTGTTGTCTCATCTGTTCTGCTGATTTCATGCCAAAATGGATGTGACTTCTGATAAAGCCAGAGAAACAAACATCATTATTACTCATAACATGCATGAACAACTTTTACATGCAAAGTTATACACAGTCAGACAAACAGACAGTTCAACAGACAGACAGCTGACATGTTATTTGTGTGTAAAGTTCTGATGAAACGTGTTTATCCTGCATGCAACCCACACACTTACATCTTTTTGGCCACATCCGTCTCTCTAAACTGCTCCTTCACCATGACTGCGGCGCGTTCACGCAGCCAGCGTGTGAATTCAGTGAAATTAATATAATTATGGTGATATATGCGTACACTGCAGCGTTTAATGAAGGTCTCGTCTGATCATCCTGCCACATGCAGCACTGCTTGCTTTGACGTCGCTGCGTGCGCGTCCATGAGTGTCTCATGAAGACTGAGCGCGTCACCGCCGGCGTCTCATCTGCACACAGCGACACCTGGCGACGGGGAGCGCTCTGAAAAATACATTCTTATTCGAAGTATTGTTAAAAAATGTATATTTGGATCAGAAGCAGTTACATTTGAATGAGTGTGAATTATATACATTTCGGAGGTTATTTCTGTATGTTTTGAAAGGTTTTACGCGACGTGGTAGTGGACGTTTGCATTTTTAGACACGGCCACTAGATGTCACTGCTCTTTAATTTATAAACCGAAAGATACAGTACATGAACATTTTAGAATTATTTTCTGAGACTAATGATGAGCAGCGGAATGCCTAGGAGATGTTATTAATTTATTAAAGTATCTGATTTGCGTAAACAAACTCTGTTTGACACTAATGAACACATGCAGCCTGCAATTCTGTAGTAAAATCGACAAGTAATTTCACTTCATGTTCAAGAAACAGGTCTTTGTGTGTTCATAATTACATTTAGTAAAATATAATTTATAAAATAGGCTACCTGAGGGTCAAATGCCCTCTCTGATATTATATCAATGAGGTAGTTCAAATGTCCTCTAAATATATAATATATTTAGTGAAATATTCTAGAGGACATTTGATCTACCTTATTTTCAGTAAAGCTGGATTACTTGGCGGTTGCCGGTGGGAAGTTTGAACGCCACTCGTTTGCCGCCAAAAAAGAAAAAGCCGTTAGTCGCTCGGGTCAAGCTCGTGTCACGACGTCTCTCTCTGGAGATGATGAATATTAAAGGCTTTTATGTTGGTCTTCAGGACTGGAAAAAGTGACTGGAAATACAGCCTTCTAACTTAATACAAGTGTATATTGCGTCAGCTTGGTTGTTCCTTCACAATGAACCACAAAGTCGCCAGCCCCTTCATCCTCTCTGTTCCCCAGCGGTGGAACAACTCGAGCTGCCAACGATCTGATGTGACCATCACAACAGTAGTGAGTGTACAACTACAAACAAAGTTATTTAAAAAAAACCTGCTCTAACTTGTAATCTATTTTATATTTGGCATAATTGGCTTTATGCACAGCTTCACTACTTCCTGAACTTCAGCCAGCCCTTTGTTTCCTGTCTGCCATTATTGGACAAACTAATTAATCCAGGTGTGCCTGGCCTCAGTAACAATAATCAGGCACACCTGGATTAATCAGTTTGTCAATAATGGCAGACAGGAAACAAAGGGCTGGCTGAAGTTCAGGAAGTAGTGAAGCTGTGCATAAAGCCTATTGGCTCTTTTGATAATGTTATGATTCAGATTCCAGCTGTTTCTATCAGTCTGCCAATAGGTGGCGCTGTTTGATTGTGTTTTGTTTACAGCAGCAGCTAGTTTTGCGTAACCGGGCCTGAGCTGGACTCGCACCTGCGTCTCTGGCATGGGAGGTTGGTGCTAACAAGGATGCTAAAGACCGCAACCACTAGCATCAGTCGCTAACGCGTTTCTTAAGGCTAGGGGAGTGAGGTTTGCATGTACAGCTCTTACTGCCCCACATCCGTTACACTCACCACCTGATGTTCGATTCTTGAATGAATCATTCTTTTGAGCCGGTTCTCAGGAAGTAACCGGTTAAGCCGGTAATACTAATCGAACCGTAGTTCCAGACTGATGACGCAAGACGCACGTAGCACGTAGCGTGTCCGACTCAAAAAGAACTGCATGAGTTGACCATACTACTATACTATTTTATCCCTTAAAACTCATCTTTGATCACCAAAATTACATATTTAAACATTTTTGTATGCCTTTTGTGCCTTAAAACAGCTTAAATGTAACTCGACACCCTTGCCTTAGTATGTGGTTCTATGGATATTCTAATAAGCCCCGCCTCCACTCACTCACTCAGCTCAGAGATCCACTCATTGACGATCACACGTTGATCTGATTGGTTACAAGGTCGTTTGTGACGTCAGAAACACCAGCGATTTCAAACCGTGTTTTTGAGACTGTCTTTGGTTCACTGCAGTTTTAAGCAGAAAATACTCAGCAATGCTGTCGACTTATGAATTTACACATGGTGTGTCTTAAAGCGTATTGAAAGACATATAAACAACATTAAAAGCTGGATTTTCACCACAGGGGGACTTTAGGATATTTATAGTCTGCATACTTCTACCCTACAAACTTGCATTTGTAAACAGAATCAAACCCTTTCAGACTATTAATTACAATTTTGTTAAAGTATAAATAATTATAATTAATTAATATATTAATTCCTCATAGAGCGTTTAAGCTTATTACGCACCAAACTCACCATCGGCCTTCAGTTCTCACTGTGCTTTGTTTTGTAATTGGACTGTAGATTTCAACAGAATGATTTCATGTTGGAGTTCAGAGTCTGACTCTGTAAATCTGTTAAAGTATTTACGCGCCCAGGCTTTTAAAAACCTTTCAAAACGCCCAGGCAAGCAGCATCTCTGTATTACAGTGTTAAAAGCATAGACTGTAAAAAATAGGTTAAAAGCTGAAGGATCATCTGATGCTGTATAGACAGAGGAAGCCAATGGGATCCAGCAGAGAGACTCAAATATGTTTTCAGTGTGGAATAATTCAATCTCCATAACATGAACGTGCAATGATTTATTTATCTGTAGTTTGTTTATGGCGTCTGTGGAGATTTAGGAAGAGTTAGTTAAGTTAACAGCTCACATGCCGAGTCTCATTACTGTAAAGTGCTTTTATCCACCATCATCGTGTAGTGATTCATTGTAAACGCATTTTAAAACTGTGTATAAGGAGAATGTTTTAAGGCTGGTTTTTCATACTTGGTTGTTGGTTTTCAAGAGCCTTGTTTAGGTTTGATCTTTGTGCAAATCCTGTTCTGAGGACGAAATGATGAATAAATAAAATATGTGTTGTGAGCATGTGCATATAATGACGTGTGTGTGTGTGTGTGTGTGTGTGTGTGTGTGTGTGTGTGTGTGTGTGTGTGTGTGTGTGTGTGTGTGTGTGTGTGTAGAAATGAGTCAGTAATGGACACGCCGAGTTGAACAAGAGGTCAGAAATATGAAATGCAGAGGATGGTTATAAAACGTCTTTTATCAGGAGAGCACAGACCATCTGACCATTACTGCTCCATCACAATACCCTGTGTGTGTGTGTGTGTGTGTGTGTGTGTGTGTGTGTGTGTGTGTGTGTGTGTGTGTGTGTGTGTGTGTGTGTGTGTAAAGTAACTAATGATGTTTTCAGACAGCAATACAGTCACATGCTGCATGCATCAACACACACACAAAAAAGTATTGTAGTCTTTTCCAATAAATAGAGCAGCAAATACTTAAGAAGCAAATTTGATAAAATTAGGTTTTTGTACACTAGACATTTAATTTTTATATGGCACAAGTCAATATATAAAAATAATATTTAAGACATTATTAATACAGTATTTTTAATACAAGAAGCTGCTTTGAAACGATGTGCATGGGAAAATAACTATTTTAGTATAAATAGTTTAAATTAATTAACTTTAATTTTAATAAACAATAATTAATTTAAAATTAAAATAATAGGAATTTGATTTTTTTGCTGCTTTTTTAAACACATTTTGATGCTGTTGCACAAAACATGCTTGTATTTTTGTTATGCATCATGATTACAGAACATGCATTCAAGTATATATATCACAAGACATGATCTAGACACCTGTGTGTGTTCAGCTAATGTCATTACTGAAGGACACCAATCCTGTCCAGCAGATTAAGGTCAGTGTGTGAAGAGTCAGTGGCATATGTTATAGCGTTTAAGCTTTAGTTAGTGTGTGTTAATCTGCAACCGTTGTGTGTCCTGAAGATGAAGAACCCGAGACGGGAGAGCAGGAGAATCACTCGGATTTATGCTTAATTAAAATAATCATATATAAATGCGTCATGTCAATGTTCATTATACTAGTGATTATTAGAATGTAATTAGGGTTCATAAAGGAAATCTACTTTGGATAGTATAAATTACTGCACATAGTAAACTAAACACACACAGGATGTGAATTTTCTGTATAAATTGAATATAACAATTGCAACTGCTTCACTCACTTACCATATAAAAACAATATGATGCAGTATTCAGTATGTACTAGTAAGCTAGTATTCAGTATGGCTGAGGCGTTTAGAAATACACTGTAAAAAAAATTTGTAGAAATTACAGTATTACTGGCAGCTGCTTGCCAGTAACTTACTGTAGTTTTAAATTGATGTTATTTACTGGCAACAGTTTGTTCAAAGTTAAATGAACATTAAACATTAACAAGTCTTTATCTTTACAGAATAATGAGTGTCTATTCATTTCCTTACAATGATCTAACTATCAACTGTTGCATTACTCTTAATGCAGAGACACACAATCTTCCATGTTTACAGTAAATCATGAAAGTTTCAAGATAACGAGATTCATTGTCACCAATTAGCGTGGAGCATGAACCAATTAGACTACAATACCCATGGATGTAGACTAATATTTAATATTTTTGCTTTGATTCCAATAAACCTGTGTTGTGATTGTACTGTAGTGTTTTGCATCAATATATTACACAATGATTCCACTATGTGTGTATTCTCTCTACGACTGCAGTGCTTGTACAGAGATGTGTTTACTGTACATGTAGTGCCATAATGAAATGTTTGTACGAACAATGACACAGTGAAACTATCGGTCGCTTGTGTGTGAGTGATCTATAGTTGTGTTTCAATGGTATTTCACAGTAAATTTGTTTTTTGAACCAATGATTGTGCAAGTGCAAGATTTCTTTAAAGATGTGAATGCACAATGCAATGTTTTGAACATTAGACAGCCTGTGTTACAAGTGTTAACCGTTGTGAGTTTTGTGTCTAGAGTTGTGAAAAATGACATCAAGGTTCTGAAAATAGCAAAAGTAGCAAAGTGACTGTAAAAAACAGTAAGTTGTGTCATATTGAACAGGTGATTTTTGTTGAATGAACAAATGATCTAAGTTTTATGTGTATTGTATCCAAGCAATTGAGAAAAGGGTTAGAGTTTTGAAAAAATGTGCATTTTGATCATTGGTTGTGAGTTTTGTGTCTAGAGTTGTGAAAAATGACATCAAGGTTCTGAAAATAGTAACAAAGTGATTGTAAAAAAACTAATATAGAGGAACAAATTTGTTTCATTCCAGTTTGTACCTTAAAGGACATGATTTGTAACCAAAAATGTACCTTTTGTTTTGTTAAACTGACGTGAATGCGCTCATTTTTTAATTTGGCAACCATAATGTCTTAAAACATCATTGGATCTGTGGTTTCTGAAGGGTCAGTGTGCAGAAGTGGTTCAGCATGTTATCTTGTCTTCTTTTTTCGTTCGGTTCAGCATCGTTATCTTCATGAGGTATGATGTCGCTCTGTCAGCAGCCAATCACAGCTCAGCATATGGAGCACCAGAGGAAGGCATCAGATTCTGTTTCCTGTGGTGTGTGTGTGTGTGTGTGTGTGACTTTATCGCTCATTAGAGCTCAGCACTCCTGCATGTGATCATATTCATAACGCCGTTTATGTTCTAGCACACGGCAATCTGTGAGATCAGGAGCTGCAGGCTATAAAAAACAGCAGAAGAGGAAACATGAGTGTGTGTTTGCATGCTATCGGCTTCAGTGTATGAGAGAGAGTTACTCTGACATTTACTTAATCGGTTCACGTGATTAAATGACCCTTTGATGAACCCACGTGTGCTCGGCCACACCTGAGCGTAACTACACAAATGTGCTTCTAAAAGTGTGTCTGCATGCAAATCATTTGTTAATCTACTGTATACGCACACTTCAGATCAAACCAAGGCATTTAAAGGGATAGTTCACCCAAAAATGAGCATTTTCTCACCGTGATTTCTTCTGTGAAACATGAAATGAGATGTTAAGCAGAATGTTTGTCATATGGAAGTTAAAGGAAGCAATAGGCTTGAAATCATGAAGTCATATTTTTGTGATACTTTATGGTGCTTTTTTGTCTGAAAGTCTGTCGTTGGATCTCATTCTGCTCTAACATCTTTGTGTACAACAAAAGAAAGAAAGCCATATGGGTTTGGAACAAAAATGCGGCCGAGTAAATGACCAAATTCTCATTTTCAGTTGTCAACCGTAATGCAAATGCACAATGGCTTGATTCGACTCGAACCAGCATTTGTGAAACCTCATGCTTGAATCCAGATAACAGTGGTGTGAACAGTTTGAACGCGTCTCACGTCTTCCGATGGGCCGAGGAAGTCGTTCGGTGTGTGTGTGTGCCTGTCCGTAACTCCCCCAGGCCCACAGGCTTGTGTGTATTTGCATATGTGAAGATAGCAGAAAGGCTGCGTGTGCAGATAAGTGGAGACGGGCAGAAATCAATGCAGATGGTGACCTTTAACACAACTCATGACCCTTATTGTTCAGTACCGTCTTTCATACACACACGTGCACACAGTGG
>NW_026607109.1:280000-292500 GCF_029890125.1 Rhinichthys klamathensis goyatoka | reverse complement strand
AGTTTTGAGTTTTGAGTTTTGAGTTATCTTCATCTCCGGTGCACGAGCTCCCGGTGTTCCGACGGTGCGCGCGCGCGCGTGTGCGTGTGCGTGCAATCGGTTCCAAGCGGGATCGCGATTCGGATCATTAAATCAGGTTTAGTCATCTCGATTCGGATGATTAAGTTATGTTTAAAAGATTCGGTGGATTCATTCATTCATTCATTGCTTGGTTCGGGAAATTATTCGGATGTTTTGCACACATGGTTGCACTAATGCGCGTTGGTTTCATTCATACAATCACGGATTTTGTGTTGCATTTGTTGAATGTTTGTGGTTGTTTTGGAGAACAGTTTACACTACAGGTCTCATTTTAGTCTCTTACTTATTTTTTTACACAAATAACAAGGTACTATTCACTTTAATCGGTAGGGTTGCTTGCAATCACACATTATTAGGCTACAATAACACTTGATTTTGATTTAAAAAACATGATTTCAGCCAAAAAGCTGAAAAATACGCATTGTATAGAGAATATAGCATATGCTAATTTGCATCTCTTCTTTGGTTAACACTTTTAACTAATACAATATACACATGGCATTCATATACTTATACACACCTAATAATAGAGAGGAAAACGCTATTGGTCACTATATAATGGTAAATGGACTGCATTTATATAGCGCTTTATAGTTTGTTTTATATTTATATAATAGTTTGTATTGTAACAACATGGACAATGTGAAGTGTTACTTCAGTTTTCTTAAAGTAAAAACAAAAATGTCAGTATTTGAATTATTGAGCGTGAAAACTTTTAAGGTCATAAATGTGTTTTTGTGGGTCTAAAGTAAAAGCAGGTGTGTGTGTGTGTGTGTGTGAGAGAAGATGCTGTTGTTTCATGCCTGGACATCTGTGCAAAAACACAAGAACCAAAAACCAGACATAAAGCTGCTCTTGAACCATTTCTCTGTGTGTTGTGAGTGTGTGTGTGTGTGTGTGTGTGTGTGTGTGTGTGTGTGTGTGTGTTGGAGGTATTTCTCTAGTTGAGTCATTGACCAGCCCTTAAATTCCACTTTACAGTGAGTGGACTTTAGTCGCTAGTGATTGTACTGTGAGTTGCATAATGTTCCATTTGTTCTATTGCTGTTTATGCATATTAAAAATAAACTCAGACGTGATTCTTGGTTTCTGTGTTTTGCTCGGAGAAACGAGAGTGATGTAAGTGATTGCAAGCTCTGGTCGCTCTCATGTCTCTCGTGTGTTTGTAAACTCAGTGTCCAGAACCGTGAATCTGAGGAGGGATTTTACAGCCTCGCCCGAGAGAGTGTGTGTGTGTGTGTGTGTGTGTGTGTGTGTGTGTGTGTGTGTGTGAGCGGGTCGTATTCAGCTGTAGATGTGGACAAAAGACACATTGACATAGAGCAGTGTGTGTAGCATCATTTGTTAAAGGGGTCATGAATTCAGAAATCTAATTTTCCTTGAACTTTTGACATATAAGAGGTCATTGTACTATAAAAATACTCAAAACTTCATTGTTAGTCTATAACAAAATGACTCGTTTTGGATTTTGTCACATTATGATGTAAGGAAAATCCACGCCTACTTCTACATCATCGCCTCTTTAGCCCCGCCCACTTATTCACACATGTGTTAGTAAATATGAGAGAGATGCAAAGATTACTCCAGCAAACAAAACCATAGAGGATTACAAGACGTTTGAAGTGGCAAGTTGTGGAAAAACACGATCTTTGCATTGCCTTCCTGGACGACACTTCATTCGTTCGCTTCATTTTACTGTGGATTGAAAACCTTATCAGTTTATTATACAGTTTTCATAAGCTGTAAGCCATAATCATCAAAATTATAACAAACAAAGGCTTGAAATATCTCACTTTGCAGTTTGCATGTAATGAGTCTATATAATATATTAGTTTCACCTTTTAAGTTGAATTACTGAAATAAATGAACTTTTGCACGATACTCTCATTTTTCGAGTTTCACCTGTACATTGATTCTTATTAAAACTACTTAAAGTTATTCGGTCAAGAGCAGTGACTGATTTTGTCTTGAACATTAATGACAGACAGCATATTTGACAACAGAACCGGAAGACAATACAATGCTGAATAAAGTCGTTATTTTTGGAGCAAAATGTATTTTCGATGCTTCAACACACACTAACTAACCCACTGATGTCACATGGACTACTTTGATGATGTCTTTATTTCCTTTCTGGACAAGGACAGTATACCGTACACACATTTACAATGGAGGGACAGAAAGCTCTCGGACTAAATTACTCTCCTAACATTATTACGAGAACATAAAAGATAAAATCTCTCCGATACACTTGGAAAAGTAGATGGACGGATTGAAGATTGATCGCAATATAAAATCGTAATAATGATGCACATGGATAAATCATTTAGAATAAATGCTGCAATATTCCATTTAAAGATAACATAAGAATTGTTAGTTTTGGTTTCATGGGCCTGAACTCATTTTAACCAGACGGTCATCCAGAGAGGGCATTTTGTGTGTCTTACGTTGGTGTGTGTTTTGGGTGTGTTGCGATAATCTATCTTGCTCCGCTGTGACGCCTGCGAGTCGGTCTACATCACACACACACACACACAGAGGTCAGGTCAGATGGCTGGCGAACACCCAGCGTTTAGATCTGTGGAAAGGTCACTGACCTCTGGCTACATCCAAAAACACATCCGTTCGCACAGACGCCACACAAACACACATTACCACACCTCAATTTAGACAGTTTCCTAGTTAATTAAATATAAATAATTTACTGAAGATGTTTACTTGCCTAACAACAACACATGAATTTACACAGAGTTCAAAATTAGCACTGATCAAGATTCTTCTTTTTTCTTGTTTAGATGCTTTAATTTGACATTGTGCTGGTTGTTTGTGTGTTAAAACCCTAATTGTATCTTTAAATTGATCGGTTTATGAACCGCTTCCGGCTCATGGGACCTTATTTTGGAAAACATATGTATGGTAGTCAATGGCGAGAGACAACTTATCTTTTTATTCCGTCTGAACTGTGCCCTGAATTACACATATGATGTTTGTCAATTTAAAAGATAATTATGAAAGTCAAGAAAGTCGCAGTTTGTCATAAAACAGAAGAGTAACATTTAGTTTTATGTGAAAATCGCTCAATGAACTACATCTCCCGGGAAGCGAAACACCGAGCGAGATCCGCTGCTGGTGTGTGTGCAGTCTGGTACCAAACACTCGATGACGGCGTAACGTTACGATTATAACGCAAGACTATAGAAACAATGACAGACGTTAGCTTCAGTAAAGTTAGCTTCAGTAAAGTTAGCTTCAGTAAAGTTAGCTTCAGTAAAGTTAGCTTCAGTAAAGTTAGCTTCAGTAAAGTTAGCGCATCAGTAAAGTTAGCATCAGTAAAGTTAGCTTCAGTAATGTTAGGTTCAGTAAAGTTAGCTTCAGTAAAGTTAGCGCTTCAGTAAAGTTAGCATCAGTAAAGTTAGCTTCAGTAATGTTAGGTTCAGTAAAGTTAGCTTCAGTAATGTTAGCTTCAGTAAAGTTAGCGCTTCAGTAAAGTTAGCTTCAGTAAAGTTAGCTTCAGTAAAGTTAGCTTCAGTAATGTTAGCTTCAGTAAAGTTAGCATCAGTAAAGTTAGCTTCAGTAAAGTTAGCATCAGTAAAGTTAGCTTCAGTAAAGTTAGCTTCAGTAAAGTTAGCATCAGTAAAGTTAGCTTCAGTAAAGTTAGCATCAGTAAAGTTAGCGCTTCAGTAAAGTTAGCTTCAGTAAAGTTAGCTTCAGTAATGTTAGCTTCAGTAAAGTTAGCGCTTCAGTAAAGTTAGCTTCAGTAAAGTTAGCTTCAGTAAAGTTAGCTTCAGTAATGTTAGCTTCAGTAAAGTTAGCATCAGTAAAGTTAGCTTCAGTAAAGTTAGCATCAGTAAAGTTAGCATCAGTAAAGTTAGCATCAGTAAAGTTAGCTTCAGTAAAGTTAGCATCAGTAAAGTTAGCTTCAGTAAAGTCAGCTTCAGTAAAGTTAGCATCAGTAAAGTTAGCTTCAGTAAAGTTAGCATCAGTAAAGTTAGCTTCAGTAAAGTTAGCATCAGTAAAGTTAGCATCAGTAAAGTTAGCTTCAGTAAAGTTAGCTTCAGTAAAGTTAGCTTCATTCATTGAGAGAAAATGTGCGCCTTTGGGGTTTGTAGTCTTTGTAATTACGTATTTTCACAGTCTTATACCTCAACAGTTTTACATCAAACTGCGACTTTCTTGACTTTAAAATGTATCTTTTAAATTGACAAACATCATATGTGTAATTCAGGGCACAATTCAAACGAGATCAAAATATTTGTCGTCTCTCGCCATTGACTACCACACAATATTTTTCCGAAATAAGGTCCCATGGTGGTCGACCGGAAGGGGAGGGACTTAGGCTCTCTATTGGCCCTGTGCTGTGGGATGTGTGTTTATGATTGGCTGATGTGGATGAGAGCCATTAGCACACATTGGCTGAACTGAAAGTGTCTCTCTGTGACTCGGTGCACTCAGCCAAATGAGTTTGATACACCAGATCTGTCAGGAAAATTGAGAAGAATTGCCAAGCCGGTGTCTGAGTGCACCGGATCCAGCTAATGGGCTTCCAGAGACCGATAAAACAGACCTTTAAGAGTGTGTCCTGCAATCACTGCACATTTACATCATACAAAAGATTAGGTCTGTGGGACGTTTTGAGATGTAAACGATTGCTCACAACTCATCCGATCCAAAAAGAGCCAGAAAAATCCTGTTCTCGTGATCTTACATGACTGATGTGGGTTGAGATCATCGATTCATTCAGTCAAACTCTCACTGTCGCGTGACGTAATGCTGTTTGCTGTCCTCCAACAGCGTCAGTCTCTGTTGAACTTCCGAAAACAAGAGTGATTTTATCTGCAGCCGGTGAGAGAATGTGATGTTTTCAGTCTATGAGTCAGGACGAAAACACTCGCAAAACATGCACTTATCAGCGGCTGAGCAGAGGTCGGTCAGTGTGTGTTTAACGTTGTGCTCATGTGGTCTATGATGCTATGGAGAATCACAATTATTTATTACACACACAGATGATTTGTCATGGGAGGGGTGTAACGATTCCCTCATGTCACGATTCGATACATATCACGATACGATATTATTGCGATACTCCAAGACATATGATAAAATATTAACAAAAAAATGTACTGTTGATTAAAATGCTTAATTTGATATTACATTGTGGGTTTAAATGAATAGGCTTGGACTTGGTGCTGAAACCCAAGGACAATAGAGACACCAGAATAACAAAATACAGAATTATTTTAGATAAATATGCTTGCTGTCACTGACTAGATATATTTAAAATAATGTAGGCCACTTTTTACTGGTCACATCAGACATTTGGCATTATCAGAACTAGGGATGGGCGATATATTATCGTTTGCGATATATCGTTAACATTTTTCCTCACGATAAGAATTATGGTGTGTTCACACCGAATGCGAATTTAATTATTTGGGCGAGTAGATTACATACAAAGTCAGTGCAAAGACGCGAATAAACGCATCATTCGCGCCGGGCGTTGCGAATGACGCGAATTGGGCGACGCGTTTGCCGCGAATGTCTTCCGCGCAAGTTGAAAAATTTGAACTCGAGCGAATGTTCAAGCGTCTAACTAAACGCGATAGACGCGTATTTGACGCTCTATTCGCGTTCGGTGTGAACACACCATTAGTCTTCCCGCGATAATAACGATAAAGCCTATGACGGGACGCATTCGCAGCTCACGCGCATGGCGGAAGGCGGACGTGAAGCTGAGGTGAAGTTTATCGCTAAACGAGTAACTACCTCTACAATCTGGAACTGGTACACACAGATTTTCATCCGCCCATCTCGCCGAACACTGACTGAGCGCTTGAGACTGTCGCTCTCCTTCAAGTGATCCGTAAAGCCCACTATATCAGTTCATCTCAATGAATACACAGTGTATTTGACGCGCAGTAAACACTGAGGCGCATGACGTGCTGTCACTGCTGAGAGCGCTCCGTGTTTCTCACGCACTCGATGAGAGAGAGAGAGTCTTGCATACCACGCAGAATTGAAGTGTACATGACGTCTACATGTAAATTATATTATTTGCTGTATTTTCCTGTAAAAATAATGGAGTTCATTTGGAATTATTCAGCTTTGAGCAAGCAGAAACTAATGCGCAAACGCAGACGTGATGATATTCATGAACCCAGCAGCTCATCAATCCTTAGTGTGGTTTATATTGTTATTAGTATCAGAATTCGTAGTAGTATTAGTATAACTATTCGTTGTTAGATTTTTTATATTTCAAACTTGTAAATGATTTGAATTATTACTGTGTGATGTTTTTCAGTATAGTTGCACTATTTAAACATTATCTGCACTTTTACAGAAGAAACGTATGCAACTTTTCCATTTTTGCAAGGGATGGTGTTTACTGTTTTACTGTTTTTTTATTATTTTTTTATGTACGGTAATTGGTATTTTATAGGAGCCTATTTGGTGAAGGGTACATTTTACTTTGCATGCAGCTATCACTTGTAGCCATAAACAGTGGTGAATACAGGGGCGTAATTTGTGGGGGGGATGGGGGGGATATAACCCCCCCCAATATTTAAATCTATGCATTACAACCCCCCCATTATTTATACCATGATCACAATATCAGGAGGCATACCCAAACTTCAACCCCCCCCAATGTTCAAACCAAATCTACGCCCTTGGGTGAATATGGTATTGTATTTATATCGTCATTGATATCGTTATCGCAATAAATGCCAGAAAATATCGTGATATATTTTTAAGTCCATATCGCCCATCCCTAATCAGAACCCACAAATATCCCCCCATTGCATTATTATACATTATAATCAACATTATATATAGCAGTTTAACGTAGTACTGACACTAAAACACTAAATTTTTTCTCACACAGTAATTTTTATTTTGGGTGAACTATCCATGATACATATTGTCATTATCCACAATACGTATTTGTATTGCGATATATTGTGGCACGATATATTGTTACACCCCTAATGAAGTGATTCGGGTTACAGTTCGAATGAATGTTTCCGGTTCTGGCACTAGCCCTTAACAAGGTTTTACTTAAATTACTTAAATAAAGCAGCTAGTTTGGTAGTATTTTGTTAGCCTGGTACATTTCATTTGTACATAGTGTGGCCTCGCTCCATTGACAAGCGTTAACTTCCTTGTAGGCGGTCCTCTGTTGAAGTCTAAAACTATTGGATCTGCCCAGAGCCACTCTGGATCTGCCTTAACCAATCGCTGACGTTTGGTCGTGACGTATGACGACTCAAACTAGCGCACGACATCAGCGTCACCGTTCTCAGACACTCCCTCTGCTCGCTAATTGGCCCGGTAAAAAATTGACCAGAGAAAACCCAAGAATACACCACAATCCCAGACGTAGTACTGAAGGAAAATGAAAATTGAGCGGAAGTACGTAAGAGGGCGGAACATCAAATATTTTGTAGTCAATTTGGTTGCCCGATTTCTTCTTAAAGGGATAGTTCACCTAAAAATAAAAACAAATGAAGCAGAAGACTTATGTCCATCCATACGTTGGACAACGGTCTTAAAATTATAATTTTTTTGAGTTCTATAGAAAAAAGTCAAACAGATTTGGACCAAAATGTTGAGGTTGTGTATATATAATAATTTGCAAATATAGTAGCACAAGATGAAATGGAATGTTAATAAAGCTTTTTATAATAAACACTACTTTTCAGATGGTGAAAATACGTTTGTATGTGTGTGACAATTTGCACAAAAATTATTTACCCTAATAATAGGACAAGGTCTGTTATAAATGACGGCACCCTAAAAAACAAAAAGTCAAAGGTCAGATGCAGAAAATGATTTTAGTCTTAAATATATGCAAAATATTATATAGTTGTGATTTCACAAATAGTCCCATAGAGGGTTAAATGATATTTGAATATTCATGAACTATATGTAAATTTGTCAGGGGCAACAAATAAATACTAGCAAAACAAACTGGAAAATTTGATATTTATTGACTTTATATTTTTGCATGTGACAGGAATACACACAATAAAGTGCTTGTAGGGTCCCCGCATGACAGTCTCAAAAACACATCGCTGGTGTTTCTGACGTCACAAACGACCTTGTAACCAATCAGATCAACGTGTGATCGTCAACCAGTGGATCTCTGAGCTGAGTGAGTGAGTGGAGGCGGGGCTCATTTGCATATTCATAGAACCACGCATACTAAATGAGGCAAGGGTGTCAAGTTACATTCAAGACATTTTAAGACATGTGAAATATATTTTTTAAGACCGTTTAAATATGTAATTTTGGTGATCAAAGATGAGTTTTAAGGGATAAAACTATTGACTACAGAAAAATGCTGAAATGGGAGGTTTTTGTCAAACTTGTATTATTTGAAGTGTAAAGTTGTCTAAATCAGTCAGTTTATGGTTTAGGATGTTACCGTAAACATTGACCCACAATACGATATTCATTTCATGTGTGCAGGTCTTAAAAAAGGTCTTTAAAAGCCTTAAATTTGGCTTTAAAACCCCTTCAGATCTGCCTGTATTCTGTAAGACTGGTTTGTGATGAATTGTGATTTGAGCAGTTTTTTGGGCATTTACTGGCCACTGACTGGATGTGTGTGTGGCTGAAGTGTGTGTCCGTACATGCAGTGTTTGAGCTTCATCGTCTGTGATCTTCCATCACAAACCCTGAGTGTCTGCAGACC
This sequence comes from Rhinichthys klamathensis goyatoka, assembly GCF_029890125.1. Lineage (NCBI taxonomy): Eukaryota > Metazoa > Chordata > Actinopteri > Cypriniformes > Leuciscidae > Rhinichthys > Rhinichthys klamathensis. Next base: position 283,727 of record NW_026607109.1, on the reverse strand, counting down.
GTTGACATGATAATGTCACGCTCGACTGCGTCTCCATCACAATGAAATGAAAGCGTTCCGGTGCCGTGAACACCAGCAGATCCGAGATATTACTTTCCTTCCAGGTGGACGTGCGTCCCGATACTGAGAGATGATCTTGTGCTGAAACACACTCGCATGTTTTATCTCTGGCTACGTCTACATTAATCCGGATACATTTGAAAACGCCGTTTTCGTTTTAAAAACGCTCTCCGTCCACACTAGCGTTTTCCAAATGTTCCTCACGTCCCACACGTCGGAAAACGCTAAATTCGCCTTACAGCGCATGGGTAAACCCTCATAAAAGCTCACAAATTGTACATTATACAACTGCTCTAAGCAAACATGAGTACAATTTCTGTCATCTCTGCAGGATTGTGATATGAAGAGCATATTTTAGCAACTGTGTGAAAGTGAAAACCACAGAACAGGCACAATACCACTATAAACATGAATATCTATTGGTACAATGTGCGTCACATGACTAAACTTGCGTCATCGTTTTTAAATACCTCCGTTTTGACAGTCCATATACAACACGAAAACGGCCTTTTCAAAGTTATCCACTTTGGAGCAGGGGCGTAGCCAGTATTGGGCCAGGGCGGCACTGGCCCACCCACATTACTCACTGGCCCGCCCAGGCAAGTTTGATAAAAATACATTTTTAGTTTATTTTTATTATTCAAATGTATTTATGAAAATATATTAATATATACCTGATTAATTGTTGACTGCTGTGTGTGTTTAATTTGTTTTCCGAACAAAATTTAACTGGTGAAGCAAGTTGTAGAAAGCCTCTCTCCGGAACGTTATTGGTTGCTATGGGTTCCGACAGGAAAACTCTCAGCGGCGCCGGCGCCACAATAATGGCTAAACAACTTACTTTAATGTGCTATTTGAAATAAGCAAGAGTTGAGGAAGAAGACACGCCACTGCCTTCATCTTCCGAGTCCACCCAGCCCAGTTCTTCAGACTCATTACCCCAGGAGAAGGCTAGTCAGGTGCTGGCGCCGGCCGCTTCTTGCTCCCTCTCTCCCCGTCAGCCTGACGCGGGTTTATCCGCCGATCTAACTGTGATATTATTATTTTAGCTTACTTTATTTTCGGGTGAACTGTATTTGCACTGCTGAATAGAATAAAGTAGACAGGTTATTGTCTATACTGGTTTGTCCAGCCTTTATTGAGCTCTGTTGGTTGAACATGATGATTTGCCGAATATAAAGGTGTAACTGTTTTTTCAGTTTGTCTATTAATGTTAATTATTATTGAAGTCATTTTTAAACTATAAGCCCAGTCACATTTTCACTGGCCCACCCAAAATACAATTTCTGCCTACGCCACTGCTTTGGAGAGCGTTTTCAAGGGATAGTTCACCCGAAAAATTTAAACTCTGTCAGTGATTACTCTCCCTCATGTTGTTCAACCCCGTAAGACTTTCCTTCATCTTCAGGACACAAATTAAGATATTTTTTATTAAATCTGAGAGCTGGATCACTCCTCCATAGGCTTCTAAGGGATCGAAACTGGCCGGAAAAGTTATAAAAGACATCGTTAAAATAGTCCGAGTGACTACAGCGGCTCAACCTTAAGTTTATCAAGCGACGAGAATACTTTCTGTGCGCAAAAAACAAACAAAAATAAAGACTTTATTTAACTAATCATGTTCTTCTCTGTGGGCCTCGAGTGAGTTCTCATAGTGTAACAGCACAGCGCTTCTGTGTATTTCTATTGGCCGACGCTGGTCATGTGTGTGATGCGTGTGACGTACAACCATAGACTGTAAAAAAAGATGGACGACGCCCCTTCGCTCTCTTTCCATTGGTCAGAAGTGAAGCCGCCAGTGTCCCGATATGGCGCTGACATCTCGGGACCAGACCTGCGCAGGAAGTAAAGCCGGGAAATCAAGGCCCCGCCCTCACTCTCGCAGAAGCAATCGCAAGCACACGCTCCTGCACTTTTTTTTAATTAATTATAGAAATTTAGATATTAAATTTAAAGCTCAATCTCCTCAGTCCTCCGTAGATCCCGAAAAAAAGTCTGTTGGTCCTTCAGTCACACTTCGCTCAGAGAACCTGTCAATCACAGCTGTCAATCATGACGTCACCACCACCGCATCAAATAACTAACTAAAAACTAACTTTAAAAACAAACACTTGAAATTACATCAGCGTGATAAAAACTACTGTAAATGACAGAAATCATCTTTTGGGAAAACGATATTTGAAGTGTAATTTAATTGTTTAGTTGGTCTCACGTGCCGTTGAATAACACGGGGAGGCGGGGCTTATGAGCTATACTGGGACCGGCCACCGGGGGGGCGATCGAGACGCTTTGGCTTCACTTTTCAGGGCTTGTGCGGCACGCTTGTGTACAACCCAAGGGGGTAATCCATCCGCCGGAAGTTGAAGCTGCCTCCGGGGGCCGCCATTGTAGCTGGCTATCACCTACTGTTAGCATCCCATTGACTCCCATTCATTTTGGCGTCACTTTGACAGCGAATAACTTTACATCTGAGGCGTCCAAAGACTCCATTTGTCCATTATTTATTTCTAAAGAAACACGACAATGTATAAAAGGCTCCATTACTTTGTATCTTACGTTGTGGCCCCGTAGAAGCCATTCTTGTAAAAATAGGCTAACGATTGCGTCATAACCACGGGACGCTCTGTCGCACAGTAGAGACATTACCGTATAGACAGAAGTAGAAGCTCGTCGGCAATCGTTTACTGTCTATGAGGCAATCGGGTGGACATGGAGGCATAAAGTCAAGGGATAAGCCCATAGATAGAGAGTTCATAAAAGGAACGGGACAAAATATTTCAACAACAGATTTGTTTCAGATTTGTCTCGGCACAGCTACTAGAAGGTCAGAACGGTTGCTCACGTGACAACTACGTCGTCAAGCTCAGTGTGAGCCTGCGCAGTGCGCTTGGCTATCAGGAAGTGAGTGCCCATGTTGGGCTTCAACTCTCTCCGTTGAAATCAACGGGGTCGCTGTGTCCATTTCTCTTACTGTCTATGGTACAACCTAGAAGCACTGCGCTGTTACACTACGTCAGTGGTTCTCAACTCCAGTCCTCGCGACCCACTGCTCTACATATTGTGTATGTCTCCCTTATTTAACACACCTGATTCAGATCCTCAGCTCGTTAGCCTCTGAGGATCTGAATCAGGTGTGTTAAATAAGGGAGACATACACAATATGCAGAGCAGTGGGTCGCGAGGACTGGAGTTGAGAACCACTGCACTACGTGAACTATCTCTAGATCTTGTAGTATTAATTTTATAATAATGATAAAAATAAAACCTTTATTTAACCAGGTGAGCACATTGAGAACACTTTCTCATTTACAATGGCGACCTGGCCAAAAAAGCGCCGAGGTACAAAAACATAAGTATAATACATATAATTACAAGACAAAGTAGTACACATACACATACAGTTACACAATGTCGGTTAAAAACAAGAAAGTGGCTGGTAAAAATGTTGAATGGCGTTGAGTCACAGTGGCAGGTGGACAAAAAAGTTAATTTCCATCCCTGTGTGTGTGTGTGTGTGTGTGTGTGTGTGTGTGTGTGTGTGTGTGGGTGTGGGTGTGTGTGGGTGTGGGTGTGGGTGTGTGGCTATGTGTGCTCTTGTTTTTATTACATTGTGAGGACCAAATGTCCCCACAAGGGAAATTGATTAATTAACATACTTAATGATGTT
>NW_026607109.1:272500-275000 GCF_029890125.1 Rhinichthys klamathensis goyatoka | reverse complement strand
CATATCGGTATCGGCCGATATATGTTTATTTTTAATGTTATCGTTATCTAACCTGGCCCTTGCCAGATGAATTTCGCTCCGCCTAGCTTCACTCACATCCATCTGGAACCGATCCATTGAAATGGCGTTTCAGAAGGCTGGGCCTTATCAAAAATCCTTGCATATGATTGGATAAGCCACTTGTCTGTCATCTTTATCGACGTGCTATTTCAACCACTCACACCGAAGCCAACCCGTGACGCTGAAGAATCCGGTCGGGAGAAGGCACTGATCTATATAACATCGTTTCCACCAACAAAAGCCTTAAGAGCCGTTCTCTGATGTTCTTTTAATGAAACAATATTAGGTAGATTGGACAACACGGATGAAATCAATGTTAACAGCATCAATGTTAACGCTTGTTTCCTCGAGCCGCCATTGTTGTCTGAATCAAAACAGTCTCACTGTCGCTTCTCCACTACGTCACATCTATGAAACTCCCGCCCTGCGTCCTGATTGGCTAAACCATAAAGTTGGTTGGAGAAATCACTCTCAATGGAAGAGGTTCCAGATGGATGTGAGTGAAGCTAGGCGGAGCGAAATTCATCTGGCTAGGGCCAGGTTAATCGTTATCGGCCTGATAAGGACATTTGGCCGATATATTAAAGCTGATAAATAATGTATTATTTCCTTCAGCTGAGACGCTTCAGATGCGCACTGTTCAACATGATGGTTTTGAATTGCTTGAAATATGATTGAAATCACTTCAAAACATTAAAATACAGTTCAGTGCAAAATATGGAGCTGTCATATCAGCTACATAAAATTATAATGAGAACATCATTATAATTGTGTTATTGGGACATGAGACTTTTGTTTGTGTAAACAGGCACTCAAAAATTATATACAAGTTTGGATTTAGGTTTATCGGCCAATATATCGGTTATCGGCTTTCAAATATAACGAATTATCGGTTATTATCGGTATTGTCCAAAATGTTCATATCGGTGCATCTCTGGTATTAGCTGTTGTATTGAATTGGCTTCCAATGTGACTCATGCAACCAATCAGCATCATCAAATTATCCATTTACACAATGCAATCTTAGCATGTTTTGATTCATCAACATTCAATTAAACACCCAAAACCCAAATAAGCTTAATATAGGCCTGTCACCAGCAGATGATTTCATTAATAACTCATTCTCTGTTGAGTTCTGTGAACTGGGAGGCTGAGATATTTTCAGAAGTCTTTTAGCAGCAGCATATGAATGGTGGTGGTGGTGTGTGTGTGTGTGTGAGAGGTGTTATTCTACTTAAAGAAATCAATTCCACTGCAGCTGGTACCTTCCTCCTGGTGTCTTTATGGCCTGTTTGCAGTTCTGACTCCATTGATTTTTTTTTCTCCCCCTTATTCTTGCTTCAGGCTCAGAGGAGCATGTGATGAATGGCTGGAGGTGTCGGAAAGATCTGGAATGAGAGAGAGAGAGAGAGAGAGAGAGAGAGAGAGAGAGAGAGAGAGAGACTTTTCCTTCCCATTATGCTCTAATGCATCATCTACACACACACACACACACACACACACTGCTCTCTTTTGGAGGGATAGATGCAGGAATGATTGGAAGTTGTGACATTCTCAGATACAAAACACTCCCGTTTGGAAAAAGCTTCGGCAGCTGTTTCATATGGGATGCCTTTAGTTACACGTTGTGTATTTAAGCACATAAACATTGACTTAACTTAATTATTTATTCATGGCATTAAGTACAATCAAGGGTCTTGTGTCACCCTGACAGAGTTTATTTTGTGGTAATGACCATGTACATTATCTAATGTTGACTAATTGCCAAATAGCGAGCTAGTGTGCATGAGACGCTGGTTGCATCAGTCTGAGATGTGGCTCATCATGATTAGAGCAAGAAAGGAGGATTATAGAATGACGGGACTCTCGTTTATATGAAGCTTTATTCAACAGGAAGAACAGCTCCGCTATTTCAACATCAGTGCACATGCGCAGTCCTTTCAGTTTCAGTTTTCAATACAATCAAGTGTTCTTGTTCTCTCGATCGGATTACAAAAGGAATAAACCAGCCCTTTCAATCCGATCGTTTAAGGTGTTTTCATGAAGGCTTTTCCGTCCGATTCAGCCGTCAATCCCATTACTAACGGATTATTTAGTTGCATGTAAACGTATAGCCACTGTGTGCACGACATATAACATATTTATTTATTTATTCATGGAATTATGTACAATCGAGGATCTAATTTTAATATATACCATTAAAGGGTTAGTTCACCCAAAAATGAAAATGATGTCATTAATGACTCTTCCTCATGTCGCTCCAAGCCCGTCAGACCTCCGTTCATCTTCAGAACACAGTTTAAGATATTTTAGATTTAGTCCGAGAGCTTTCTGTCCCTCCATTGTAAATGTGTGTACGGTATACTGTCCTTGTCCAGAAAGGAGATAAAGACATCATCAAAGTAGTCCATGTGACATCAGTGGGTTAGTTAGAGTGTGT
>NW_026607109.1:257500-267500 GCF_029890125.1 Rhinichthys klamathensis goyatoka | reverse complement strand
TATGATAGTATATGAATATGGTAATCGTTCTGTATGACAGTATATGAATATGGTAAACGTTTAATAAGGTGTATGAATATGGTAAACGTTCATTATGATAGTTTATGAATATGGTAATCATTCATTATGATTGTGTATGAATATGGTAAACGTTCAATATGATGGTGTATGAATATGGTAAACGTTTAATAAGGTGTATGAATATGGTAAACGTTAATTATGATAGTATGAATATGGTAATCATTCATTATTTATGATAGTATATGAATATGGTAATCATTCATTATGATAGTATATGAATATGGTAATCATTCATTATGATAGTATATGAATATGGTAATCGTTCTGTATGACATTATATGGTAAACGTTTAATAAGGTGTATGAATATGGTAAACGTTCATTATGATAGTATATGAATATGGTAATCGTTCTGTATGACAGTATATGAATATGGTAAACGTTTAATAAGGTGTATGAATATGGTAAATGTTCATTATGATAGTTTATGAATATGGTAATCATTCAATATGATGGTGTTGTATGAATATGGTAAATGTTTAATATGGTGTTCAATCTTTATTACTCTGAAACTATTTCTTTAAGGAACATTTTGAGAATGTACATTTGTTGCACTGCGGCTGTGGCTAATCACTGCCTGGTGTTTTCTTTCAGGTCAGATGAGCAACTGATGGATTCGTAGCATATTCCTGTTCGGTCCTGTGGACGCAGAACATACGCAGGTAAGCTTTCAGCCATCGCGGGTCAAAAGCAATGAAGCGAAATGTGTGTGTGGGTCGTTTTCTCTGAGAAGGCTTTTAATCCTCCAAAGTCTGGATGAGAAAACACTCATCAGAGGAGCGTTGTGGCTGTAAACACACCTTTGTTTTAGCCGAACAGAAGTCAGAACATGTTTGTTCCAAATATTTCATGAATGTGCCATCGTGGAATACGCGTTTCTGCATAAACGGACCAATTCTAATATATATAATATACTTTATTGTCCCCCTTAAAGAAATTTGTCTTGGGCACAGTGTATGCTGCATTTCCAGAATAAAAATAAAACATTAAAAATAGATAAGAGTTAATTATATAAATATTCAAATTAAAAGATAAAAATTCGTTAGCAAAGTCTGGTTGTTTACCCGAACCGGAAAATGTTGGAGACTCTTTTGATTTGAGACTGTAACTAGCAAACACCTCGAGTTTTGAGCTCACTAACATTTTCAGTAACACTTTACATGATGAAGCCTATTATGTATAATGCATTATAAAGGTATATTCATAATGTATGTTATTATGCATTATATCTTTTCATAAATAATTGTAACTAACCAAAGTTAAAATGCATTATAATATTTGCAGATTCCGTCTCAAATTGGTTGTTTGTCATGTTTTTTAATGCATTACACTTTCTAAATGTGTATTATACCTGTGGTTACAATTATTCATAAGAACATAAAATGCATTATAATGTGCATTACAAGGCATAATTACTAAATATTATAAAGTGTTTCCAAAAATATAAACCATAATGTAAAAATCTTCTATGGTGGAAAATGTAAAAACATCAAATGAAACTGGAGTGCGTGCATGTATTGCAACACATGACTGTGCGTTTGTTTGCATATGTTGACACATGACTCATGGACTTGTGTGTGTGTGTGTGTGTGTGTCTGCAGCTGCTGATGTATATTAGGTCGTATAATAGACTGTGTGTGTGTAAACTACGCAGTCAGAACAGTGTGTTATTGTTGAGCGTGTGAACAGTGTCTATTGTGAGCAGCAGTGACGCCCGCCTCTATCCCTCTCTTGTGTCTGTGCATGTTATGAAGTTGTTTATATAAACGTCAGCATGAAATTAAAATTGACTACTTGCTTTGTTAATACACATTCCTGTGGTCTTATAATGCATGCTAAAAAAAATCAAACTTTACTTTTTCAATCTCTCTCATGTTGAACCACCAGACATAAAAAAAAAGTCCATGAAAATGAAGAAAAAAATAAAGTCCTGACCTACATTTGTTGCATATCCAGTTTCACTCCGTCTGAAATATGTCAGATTATAGATGTAAAACACTAGAGTGAGAGTGCGGAGAGTTTTTATTCCGCCGCAAATCTGTTCTGTGTCCGTCCTCCGCATCATTTACATATGAAAACACGAGCGATGACATCATCACGATGACTGCACGAGAACGAGAGAGAGTAAAAAATGAGAAAGACTGAAGGACTTTGGAGTATTGTTGTGTATTATATTATGACAAAAAAAAAAATTCTTGTTTTTTTTCCCCTTCTATTCAAGCATTTAATAATACTAAGAATAAAAAATGACATGCACACAGAGTGAAATCTGAAAACATGCTTTCCTCTGTTAAATTTCCACAAAAGTTACAGAACTTTCAACAAAACGTATTTCTAAAAGCATTAGTAGATGATCATTAATCAGGGCAGAACGTGATGTGCTTCCAGTAGCCGAAGACGCCGCGTTCCACGCTTCAGACGTCCATGTTCCTCTCTACACCCGTTCCTGTCTGAGCCTGTAAAACTCTCTTCCTCTGACAGGAAAGGCCTCATTTCCTGAGGCTGATGTGAATCAGAGGCACACAGAGGGAAACGCTCCGGCCATTCGGCTTTCAAACGCACTCGTGAATGAATATTTCAGGTCTCCAGACTAACAAGCCCTGCAGAAACCGATTTGGTAGCATCGCACATGTAATATTGATAAGATTATTACATGTTTTATCTCATAGAAATGCACATTTGACAGTAGCTTGAGCTTGATGGGATGTGGATGTACATTTATTTTCATTAATGTAACATCTAAATAAAAAACGTCATTTTTATAGGGTACATTTTAAATATTCTGACTGAGTTAGGACTATAGAGAGCACTGTAAATTACAATTTGGTAAAACGGATGGCAACTCATTACCATGGTAAAAGAAAACTACTGTAGACTTATATTAAATGTAGTAAAATTACGTATGAATATCCCACATTTCTGCCTTAATGTTACAGTTAGCGTTACTGCGGTAAATCAGTGGTAAATGTTGGTGATTTGTGGATTGAAAAACCTTCTAACTGTATTTCAGCTTTCTTCTAGTTGTGTTTCTTTATTGTTGGTTATTGATGCTCAAACAAACTGTCTGATAATTGACAATCATTCAGTATGATGGTATATGAATATGGTAATTGTTCAGTATGATGGTAATGGTATATTAATGTGGTAATCGTTCAGTATGATGGTATATGAATATGGTAATTGTTCAGTATGATGGTATATGAATATGGTAATTGTTCAGTATGATGGTATATGAATATGGTAATTGTTCAGTATGATGGTAATGGTATATTAATGTGGTAATCGTTCAGTATGATGGTATATGAATATGGTAATTGTTCAGTATGATGGTATATGAATATGGTTATTGTTCAGTATGATGGTATATGAATATGGTTATTGTTTTGTATGATGGTTTTATGAATATGGTAATTGTTCAGTATGATGGTATATGAATATGGTTATTGTTTTGTATGATGGTTTTATGAATATGGTAATTGTTTAGTATGATGGTATATGAATATGGTTATTGTTCAGTATGATGGTATATGAATATGGTTATTGTTTTGTATGATGGTTTTATGAATATGGCAATCGTTCAGTATGATGGTTTTATGAATATGGCAATCATTTTGTATGATGGTATGAATATGGCAATCGTTTTGTATGATGGTATATGAATATGGTAATTTTTCAGTATGATTGTAAATTAATATGGCAATCGTTCTGTATGATGGTATTATGAATATGGCAATCGTTCGTCTATATGATGGTTTATAAATGTGGCAATCGTTCGTCTATATGATGGTATATGAATATGGTCATTGTTCAGTATGATGGTAATGGTATATTAATATGGTAATCGTTCTATATGATGGTATATGAATATGGTAATTTTTCAGTATGATTGTAAATTAATATGGTAATTGTTCAGTATGATGGTATATGAATATGGTTATTGTTTTGTATGATGGTAATGGTATATTAATATGGTAATCGTTCTATATGATGGTATATTAATATGGTAATTGTTCAGTATGATGGTATATGAATATGGTTATTGTTCAGTATGATGGTATATGAATATGGTTATTGTTTTGTATGATGGTTTTATGAATATGGTAATCGTTCAGTATGATGGTATATGAATATGGTTATTGTTCAGTATGATGGTATATGATAATGGTTATTGTTTTGTATGATGGTTTTATGAATATGGTAATTGTTCAGTATGATGGTATATGAATATGGTTATTGTTGATGGTTTTATGAATATGGCAATCGTTCAGTATGATGGTTTTATGAATATGGCAATCGTTTTGTATGATGGTATATGAATATGGTAATTTCAGTATGATGGTATATGAATATGGTTATTGTTCATAGGGATGGCCCGATACCGATACTGGCATCGGGGATCGGGCCGATACTGTCCTAATATACTCGTACTCGTACTCATAAAAATTCGCCGATACCACGCACCGATACCACGTACATTTTGCAAAACGAAACTGGCCGCCGCGAGAGCTTTGTCGAGGTGAACTGAGACATAGGAAAGTATAATGTCGGCGGTTTGGGCTCATTTCAAGATAAGGGATGATGACAACAGCAAGGCAGACTGTGAGTTATGTTCAGCTAAGGTGTCGAGAGGAGGGAAAGAAAGTACATCGTTTAACACCAGCAATCTAATTAAACATCTGAAGACGCATCATAGATCTGATGGCCGAGCGCGCGCGCGGGCGGTAATGCACTCACTCTGTGTGTGCGGGTTACGGGAGAATAAAACGATTCGCGGGACTCCCGCAAACTAGAAATATCTATGAATAAAACATAAAAACTAAAAGATTTGTATTCATCTCTTGCAGAAAAGCAACAAGAACAACTACAACAAAATAGAAACGATTTACAGGACAGAGTTTCTATTCATAACATGGTTACAGCGTTGAGCGATGTAGCCAATCACAGACATATGTGTTGATTTCTGGAACGCAATGGCCAATCAGAAGCATTTATGAATAGACTCCCCTCACCGCTCAAAACGGACTTTTTTGTTCAGTGCTGAATTCTGTATGCTGGCAAATCCTCTAATTATAACAAACAAAGTGTGGATATTATGAAAGATTGATTGTGCAGTCAGCTTCATTGATAATAACAGAGATGTGTGAGATCGCGATGAACTGTCAGCTTTTAGGATTTATTAAGGGAGCGCACTTTGCGCGCATTCAGTCATGCCAAACCATGCACGCAGTAGCCTGCTTGCTTTTATGTTAAATTAACAGTGGTTTGTGTGTTAATACATTTATTATTTTACTAATTTTTATTTATTTTTAGACTTGTTAAAACAAGCAGAGAAGAAAATAAAAACAGTCTTCTAACCTGTGTTCTAAAATAGTCGTCTTCTTTTCTGGGAGCCTATTACTTTTGCGGTAGTAATATCGGTATCGGTACTCGGTATCGGCAAGTACACAAATGTAAATACTCGTACTCGTATCGGTTTGAAAAAAAATGGTATCGGGCCATCCCTAATTGTTCAGTATGATGGTATATGATAATGGTTATTGTTTTGTATGATGGTTTTATGAATATGGCAATCGTTCAGTATGATGGTATATGAATATGGTTATTGTTCAGTATGATGGTATATGATAATGGTTATTGTTTTGTATGATGGTTTTATGAATATGGTAATTGTTCAGTATGATGGTATATGAATATGGTTATTGTTCAGTATGATGGTATATGATAATGGTTATTGTTTTGTATGATGGTGTATGAATATGGAAATCGTTCGTCTATATGATGGTATATGAATATGGTCATTGTTCAGTATGATGGTATGAATATGGTCATTGTTCAGTATGATGGTATGAATATGGTCATTGTTTTGTATTAACTTTGTAACACTGTTTTGTATTAATTTCATGCTGATTTATGTTCTAAGTTCTGCAGAAATGCTTCTACACAAGTTTATTTCCCCCCATTTTTACTCCATTTGTTGTCTTTTAGCATATTTTTATCATGTTTATTTTCTTCCTCATTCTTGCCGTCTGTATTACAGTGATGATTGTAATCCTCTTAATCCAGCATGTGTGTCACTGAGGAGCCGGTGGAGCTTTCGCACGTGTCTCGTGTCTTTCACTCAGTGATGCAACACAAACCAGTTACTGACGTTCACACAAAACTACAGGAAACACTCGACATGTTTCCCATCGCGTGCGTGTGTGTGTGTGTGTGTGTGGCCTGTCTCAGCACATCATCTGCTAGTTACGCAAGTGTTCCAGTCGCTACAGCCCAGTCTGACACACAGCTGATAGTTGCGAGTACACGAGAGATCCCGCTCGTACTGTTCATTCACACTATAAATATCACTCACCATCCGAGACAGATGATGTAAACGGGATATCATGTGATTATGGAAATGGCTCTCAAACTCTGACCTGATTTCATTATTTTACAGCAGACACAGAAATGCTTCCTGCACACACACACACACACACACACACTCGTTTATCTCAATGTTGAATAAATAGCCATGAGTTTATGCACTTCTTCATGCTGTAAATAATGAAGAAAAGATGCAAACTAAAGTATGACGGATGAGAAATTATATCAGCAATATAGAACTGGGTGTTTACTTGTTTGCGTCTGATCATTTTATCTGGCACTGTGTCTAAATCGTGTGTGTTTTCCAGGGACTGAGTGTTGATGGCTGTGCGATAGGGACAGAGAGACGGTCCTGAAGGATGAATTCTCTCCCGCCCATGGACAGACACATCCAGCAAACCAACGACCGGCTCCTCTGCATCAAACAGGTGTGAGAAAACAGATGCGAGACCTTTTACAAAGTCTTGATGATGTTTCAGGCTCTACTAGAACAGGTTTTCCTGCTTGAATGTTGATTATTCTCCTCATATTCTCCATTGTTGCGGCTCCTCTCTTCCCAGTCTGTCAGTAACGCTCTGTTTACTTCCTGTCTCTATGAAGCCCCTCCTTCTGAAAAGCACACTGTGCTCTGATTGGTGTTTGGGAAATGTCCCGCCCCTTCCCATAACCACCAGTTTAACACACTACTGACTAACTCAACCAGGCCCCGCCCCTTTATTCTGCGTATGAATTATTATAATGAGGAATATTGTGACGTGTTCGTGACTCAAAACTACAATGGAGGCGTTTCAGGAGTTCAGAAACACTGACACTGATATAGAGAAGAACTCCCGCTGGAGGGACTTTGAAACATTTTTCATGCTCAAACATCAACATTACACACTACAGAAAGATGAACATGGAAGAAAGCAGAATAGGTGCTCTATAAAAATATTATCTCATCTTATGTCAGTGTTCTGAAGTCATTCTCGACGCTGTGCCGCCCCCTACAGGACACCTGGACAGCAGATTTCACACAATTATTAGACTTTATTATGGGCATATACACTCAGGAACAATACACAGAACTTTCTGTAGATTAGTAATGAATATTTCACACATTAACATCTCACATATACAGAGTAATAGCTAAATATAATCATAATATATGAAGTGGTTTGTCATATGAACTTGTGTTCTTATGATTGTGTGTTATCAGCACCTGCAAAATCCAGTGAACTTCCAGACGGCGGCGACGGAGCTGTTGGACTGGTGTGGAGATCCTCGGGCGTTTCAGAGGCCCTTTGAGCAAAGCCTGATGGGATGCCTAACGGTGAGGTCATTTCACTCTCAGTCGATTGACCAATCAGCATTCATCTGCTCGTTAGTAATAAGAACAATCGGCTCTGACAATTACCTTTCCATCTGGCCTCACGCCACATTAAATATTATATATATTATATTATGATAGTCTATATTGTTTTACATTCTATATTAGAGTATATTCCAATGTAATTATTGTTCTGCTGTATTCTATTTTTTTCTGTTCTATTCCGCACCAGTTTATTGTATTAATTCTATTCTATTCTGTTATGTTCTATTGTAGACTATTTTGTTCTACTCTTCTATTTTGTTGTGCTTATTCTGTTCTATTCTGCACCAGTTTATTCTATTAGTTTTATTTTATTCTATTCTGCTCTCTTCTGTTCTGTTCTTTCCATCCCATTTAATTTTACTTTATTCTTCTGCATTTTATTCCATTCTGCTCTAATCTCTTGTAAACTATTCTATTCTACTCTTCAATTCCGTTGTGCTTATTCTATTCTATTTTTCTGTTCTATTCTGCACCATCTTATTCTATTAATTTTATTCTATTCTGCTCAGCTCTATTGTAAACTTTTCTATTCTACTCTTCTATTCTCTTGTGCTTTTTCTATTTTATTTAATTCTGTTCTATTCTGCACCAGTTTATTCTATTAATTTTAATTTTATTTTATTCTATTCTGCTCTCTTCTGTTCTGTTCTTTAATCCATCCCATTTAATTTTCCTCTATTCTTCTGCATTTTATTCCATTCCGCTCTAATCTCTTGTAAACTATTCTATTCTACTCTTCAATTCCGTTGTGCTTATTCTATTCTATATTTCTTTTCTATTCTGCTCCAATTTATTCTATTCATTTTATTTACTTATATTCTGCTCTATTCTGTTATAATCCATTCTACTCTTCTTTTCTATTTAGCTTTCTTTCATTTCTTTTCATTCTGTTCTATTCTGCTCCAATTTATTATATTAATTTTAATTACTTCTATTCTGCTCGCTTCTGTTATAATCTATTCTACTCTTCTATTTATCTTTCTTTCATTTGATTTAATTCTGTTCTATTCTGCTCCAATTTATTCTATTCATTTTATTTACTTCTATTCTGCTCTCTTCTGTTATAATCTATTCTACTCTTCTTTTATATTTAGCTTTCTTTCATTTGATTTAATTCTGTTCTATTCTGCTCCAATTTCATTTTATTTACTTCTATTCTGCTCTCTTCTGTTATAATCTATTCTACTCTTCTATTTAGCTTTCTTTCATTTCTTTTCATTCTATTCTGCTCCAATTTATTCTTAATTCAATTTGGCTCTGTTGTATTCTTGTAATCTCTTTGATTCTACTTTTCTGTTGCTTTAATCTGTTCTGTTCTATAATATCTAAGTCTGTTATATTCTATGGATGTGCCCCAGACTCTCTGCATGAACTCAGTCACGTCTGATTGTGCCGATGTGAACTCTGACATGTTTCCACAGCAGAGAAAGAGCTGCATTTAAGGAGAATGTGGAACGACGGCTCCCTCAGATGTTTAATTATGTGCTTCAGACACACATATATCTCTGCCTGGTGTGTTTAACTATAATTAAGACGCAGATATGAGGGATTGCTTCTTGCACGTCTGTGTTTCAGAGGGAGTCGGGCCTCAGGGTGTGGCGTTGAGCGTATGAGCCGACCTGATGAGGGTTTGCAAATCAGGAGAGAGATTTCATTCCCAGAAACCCCACCAAACCACAACCACCCAGTGCAATTTCACTGTGACTAAACATGCATGCCTGAGTGCTGATATTTCAGTGTGTGTCTGTGTCTCTGTCAGGTGTTGAGTCGGGTAGCGGGTCAGCAGGGCTTCGACATGGATCTGGGGTATCGGGTGCTCGCCGTTTGTGCAGCAAACAGGGACAAATTCACCCCCAAATCAGCAGGTGAGACTCATCAGCACCCGTTTCTGAGACTTTAATTACAGAGCGTGACCCATATGAGCGTATAAATTGTACTTTCATCATTTTTTCATTGCTTTTGCTGAACCGGATGCTGAGCACAACCATGAGATAACTTACTAGGTTACTACATCAAATACACACAAAGAAGCATTGCACATCATGGTCTGTTTTTGAGTCTTATTCCTAGTTTTGGGAATATATTTTAACATTTTAACTTCCAAAGTGCTTAGGGATACTGTAGTTCACCCAAAAATTTAAACCTGTATGAGTTTCTTTCTTCTGCTGAACACAAAAGAGGACATTTTGAAGGATATGGGGAA